>NC_136806.1:38224869-38417369 GCF_951216825.1 Electrona antarctica
ATAAAGATTTTTACGTTTGGTATAATATATAATATACTTATCATATCAAACGTAAAAATATATTTTTATGCCAATACTACTCAAGTAGCATTGAAAGACATTTACTTGTAACAGCACATTTCTACATTGTAGGTATTGGTACTTTCATCAGAGTACTTCTAACTTCGTCTGACGGTGGATCCAGGCGTGGTGCGTTGGGAGCTTGTCGTTGTTTCAGGGCTTCATATATGAAGAGGTGTCTGGTTAATTGATTTGGCCAACTCTTATAGGTGTGTTTGAGCTACAGTTCGACCAGGACCCTCTTAAAGTGTGTCCAATAATAGCTGTGTGTCCAGTGTGTGTGTGTGTGTGTGTGTGTGTGTGCGTGCGTGCGTGCGTGCGTGCGTGCGTGCGTGCGTGCGTGCGTGCGTGCGTGCGTGCGTGCGTGCGTGCGTGCGTGCGTGCGTGCACACATACTTCTATTACTATATTTGTGAGAGCCAAATGTACAAGTATAGTAGAATAGAATTTGAGTAAAAGTAAGATGTTGCCTGGTGAAAGCAACTAGTCTATGAAGCACCGTAGAATTGGAGTAAAATAGTGGACAATTCTCTTGGTCTTCACAAGACAAATGGATGCTTTCATAGTTTTAAATATATTCGGGGTGTTAGTCTTGCAATAGGGTTAGGCATTTAGAGGTTGGGTTTTATTACATTTATTGTAGTGTCGCACACCGAAAAACACATTGCTGTCAGTCTGTGCGTTGTGAGTTTGTCGATCGCCCATAAACTATATAACTCAGGCTTTGAAAATGGCAAAATAAACATGAAAAAAAATCACATTCATGAAATTGGCGTTCAAAAATGTCATGTCCTCACAAATATAGTAGACCAACGTGTGTGTGTGTGTGTGTGTTGTGTGTGTGTGTGTGTGTGTGTGTGTGTGTGTGTGTGTGTGTGTGTGTGTGTGTGTGTGTGTGTGTGTGTGTGTGTGTGTGTGTGTGTGTGTGTGTGTGTGTGTGTGTGTGTGTGTGTGTTCTATTAAGTGGGTATTCGGTATGGGCGGTGCATTAGGTGTGGAAAGCCAGGGTGACTGCTGCTGCAGCTCGCAGGAAGTGAGGCTGCGTGATGGAATTTGCGGCGCCCGGGCTCTGGTTTATTTTCCAGCCCGGATTCCTGTCCTACCTGCAGGACGTTCCCAGGTTCTGGCTTCAATTAGGCTGGGAAGCTGGACAGAGGAGGAGGAGGAGAAGGAGGGGAAAGAAACGTGTAGGGGTGGGAGTGTGAAAGTGGAAAGCAAGGGGCGACGGGGCTGCAGTCTGTCACACACAACTCGGCACAGCCGGGGAGGGAGAGAGAGGATGGAGGGCAGAGGAAAAGGGAAAAGCGGTGAGAAGGGATAGTGGAAAGATGAAAGTAAAACGAATGAGCCATGAGGGCAGAGATTTGGCCAGAGTGCAGCCAGAAATTAAACTGTTTTATGTCTTCCAGCTTATGACTGTAATAGTGTCTCCACCGACTGCAGAGCGCAGCAATTCTCAATCTTTTTAATGTCAGGGACCCCCAGTTTGATGTGCAATAGGTTAAGGAGATCCTTTTAATATAATTCGGATCTCAGTGAGTGTACAAATGGAACCAAATGGACCCATTTGGGTTACAGACCCAGAAGGGTCCATTGGTTCCTATATCAATCATTTACCTGGGGGCCCCTGGAACCCCCTCAAGTTCCCCTGGGGGTCCGGAGAACCAGTGGTGTAGGGGAATGGTGACAGAATTATAACGGGTATTCTGCTGGTATACGAGGCCTAAAAGTTCCTCAACAAAGATATAGAGCCAATGATTTTCTAATGCGTCTCTCCAAAGAGCATCGCATAAAACCTCATGAGCCTATTAGAATAATCCCCCCCTGAGTTCTGCCCCTCCGAATGGCAAACTCGTCTGACAAATTAGAGGGAAACGCTCTATAATCAAAGACCAATCACGTAATTGCTCCATTTCGCCACTAGCTCAAGCGTCTCCAGTGAGATTAGTCGTACGGAGGAGTAACACGATACCCTGGGAAGTCCAACAGATGTTCTGAAAAACAAACTTTCTCCGGATGACAAGAACACATTGTCCAAATAGGGCAGATATATAATCCAATCTAATTTAAAAGCTGTGATAACTGTGGATATGTAGCCATGCTCATCCAGCACGACACATCCAAACCACACATTGAGAAATCACAAATATGTCTGGGAAACAGTAAGCACAAAGTTAGGAAAACCACGTAAGCCCTAATATGCTTAGCTGACCGGGGTCCCCCAGGCTTTATTCTTTTTTCCTCTACACCAAATATTGTCGCTGCAAATAGCCTATCAACAAGCTCACAAGCAACTGTGAACTTGTAAATCAGCTATTTTGCTGAATGTTTTCCCCCAGAATATAGAGACACTAGGGGTCATGTCAGTACAATTTCATACATGGGAGTTCTGATGTGGTAATCACAGGAAATCATCACCTAGGCCTCAATGGGGTAAACACTAGTCAATACCTCTTTATCAGCCCTTGGTAGCAAGTTAAGTGTCTGACTTCAGACTGAATGATAGGACCATGCATTACATACTAGAACCAAGCATTCTAGAACCATGCACTGCCTACTAGAACCAAGCATTCTAGAACCATGCACTGCCTACTAGAACCAAGCATTCTAGAACCATGCACTGCCTACTAGAACCAAGCATTCTAGAACCATGCACTGCCTACTAGAACCAAGCATTCTAGAACCATGCACTGCCTACTAGAACCAAGCATTCTAGGACCAAGCACTGCCTACTAGAACCAAGCATTCTAGAACCATGCACTCAGTGCCTACTAGAACCAAGCATTCTAGAACCATGCACTGCCTACTAGAACCAAGCATTCTAGAACCATGCACTGCCTACTAGAACCAAGCATTCTAGAACCATGCACTGCCTACTAGAACCAAGCATTCTAGAACCAAGCACTGCCTACTAGAACCAAGCATTCTAGAACCATGCACTGCCTACTAGAACCAAGCATTCTAGAACCATGCATGCACTGCATTCTAGTACCATGCACTGCATACTAGAACCATGCACTGCCTACTAGAACCAAGCACTGCCTACTAGAACCAAGCACTGCCTACTAGAACCAAGCACTGCCTACTAGAACCATGCACTGCATACTAGAACCATGCACTGCCTACTAGAACCAAGCATTCTAGTACCATGCACTGCATACTACAACCATGCACTGCCTACAACAACCATGCACTGCATACTAGAACCATGCACTGCATACTACAACCATGCACTACTAGCAGCATGCATACTAGAACCATGCACTACTAGAAGCATGCATACTAGAACCATGCACTACTAGAAGCATGCATACTAGAACCATGCACTGCATACTAGAACCATGCACTAACTACTAGAACCATGCACTACTAGAAGCATGCATACTAGAGGCATGCATACTAGAAGCATGCACTAAAAGTACATTGAAGTCCTGTCATGTCCAGAGATTCAGCAACATGGGGGAACATAACCTCAGTAAAAAGCCATTTCTCTGCATGCATTTATAGGGCACAGCTCACTGTTAACTTGGCTGCGATGGAATCATGACATCAGCCGCTCCAGGCGTGAGAAAGCCTCGTTTTATAAGCACACGGAGGAAAGGCTTTGTGTTATTTTCTTCTTTTTTTTCTGTGTTTAGTTTAGCCGCACGGAGAAGTGAGGGGTTAGCGTCTGACGGGCCAGGCTGTCCGCGTATCTCTCCAGATACACTCTGATCAACGCTGACAACGTGAGAAATGACACACTTCCGCTGCGGAGCGGCCGTTTCATGAGGCCATCGCCGACGGAGCACTTAAGGCTGGAGGAATGGAACATCGGGGGGATTAATGTTGGAAGGAAGTGGATTCTTTCAAGGGGTCCCACGTTCCCCTCTCTGTAGGAGAGCAGAGTCGCGAGGCCCCTGGCCTGTACGCTATACAAAATGTCTGTACACACAGCAGCTTGCCAGGGACGGATTCATGCTTAGCTACAATCTGGGTCACTTCTATAGCCCGACCGATGCCAGATTTTCGGGTCCAATGCCGATCCCGATTTCGGAGAATCCTACACCACCGATTACAAATGTTCTGACCGATATTTTGTCAAAAAAGTGTGCAGGATTATACATCATGTCCCAAATGTGGAACTGCGTTAGGATCAGTCTATTTAGAACACACATGTGCAAGCACTCTGTCAATCTAGAATACATGTCCAGCACGCTTACCCTTCAGTGTGAGGATTCTGAACACCAGACGTTATCAAATGCAGCCATCATCGGACAGAAATTCCACAGTTTTAATTGGCGTGGCATACTGTTACATATCCAGGAACATGACGCATCCGCACATTATCTCAATGTTGGCCCATCCTCAAACGCACAACATAAACAGGGCAGATGAAAGCCATTATCTGTGCACGCTGGCCTACACTCTGCTATCAGATGTTCAATTAGTCTTATTTGCTTTAGCCAGGCAACATCCAGAGCCGGTGGTCGTTTCAACAGGCTGGGAGGCTGCAGGCCTCGTAAAAAGACGGGATTACGTGCGCTCAACACTAACTTTCTCTTCTCCTCACTGCCTCCTGATTTTTCAACCACGGCAAGACAAGTACACTGAAACAAGACACGAGACCTCATTTATGCCATCGACAGGCTGGCTGACAAATGCATCATGGGAAGTGTAGGATCACATAGGAAGAAAGAAACAAATATGGTTGTCTCTAGTCTATATTCAGTAGACTATATTATGATAACAAGCGACGATGAACTAAAATAGACATGAACAACATGATAACTGTGCCCCTTTGAATAGTTGTACTGCTCGGCTGTTTTCCCCCAACGTCACTTTGAAGCTGTTTAGTTCCACAGGCAGATTTGATTACAGAGCTTCAATAGGAAAGTTTGCAACAAAATAGCCGATCTTCAAGCTCACAACGTGTTGCATTGTGACACGTTGTGAACATTTCTCCCTGTGTGACGCAGTGGTGCGACAATGCATCAATCTGGCCTTCCTACTCCTGTCCATCTCCCCCTATGCCCCATGAGGATCCCATTAAAACAATTATGTTAATAGCCAGTCCTTATAAGAATAAGAACTTTCACATAATCTTCTCAATCTTCTTCTGTTTTTAGTGATCTTGAGTGATGTTTCACAAATGGCTTTTGTTTTCGTACAGTTTTGGAACAGAAATAATCTGCCATTGTTCGGATTTCAATAGACGTTCAATAATAAAATCTGTGAAAATCATGATTTACTGCTTTGCGTCTTTTATCAGATGCTGATCTCAATTATGGAGGCCGAGATCCAAGCAGAGGTTTCAGATTAAAAATGAATGTGCTTGACTGGGCTGTGGCTTATCAGATAAAAAAAAGAACGAATGCTTTAGTATGGAGACACATAAGCATGTACTAACATCCTTATGCATTCATTACATACCAGAGACAGAGTTATGGGAGGGTGTAGAATAGAGAGCGAAGACGCAGAGAGACACAGGGAGATGAGCTAAAGAGACACAGGGAGAAACACAGGGAGAAACAGAGAGAGCACGAGAAAGAGAGGGGTGAGAGTGACAGAGAGAGAGAGAGAGAGAGAGAGAGAGAGAGAGAACCATGTCTGTTTATGGGATTGTGGGGGGGTTTAGCACAATGAGTCCAGTCATCTGACCAATCTGCGTTTTTCTACAAAGATCTCATCAAAAGACCATCAGCAACATGATCTCATGGTAAACATCTCCACTGAAGCAGCGCTGGCTGGCTGGCTGCTGCTGCTTGGAATCATGTGGCTACAATGTTTGTGCCTTTATTGTACAGCATGAATAGAAAGTTAGTACAAAAAGAAAAACCCCATTATATGTACACATGTGTAAATGTCATATATGCCAGGAGCATATGAGATGGTTGGAGGCGTTGGAGCCATATATGGAATGTATAGTACACCACATAAAATATCTCTAGGAAAAGAGCCAAATTCATGTAAAAATATATCTGCAAGGAACTGTTTCCTATGAGAAAGAACATCATGTAAAGTATTTTCCACCGCATTTTTGGCACGTCTTATTTCTGCCTTATTAGAGCACTGTATGTCACATTATTCAGGATACTAGAACGTCTAGACTTTCATTGTGAATCACCTATGAGAGGGACAGAGAGGTATGTGGTCATGCAATCATACTGTACATACATTACTGTACATCTTCTGCTTTACAAGAGGACTACATGTTCATGATGTTAGCAACTGCTCTCTATACAACATTCTGTGTGTGTGTGTGTGTGTGCGTGTGTGCGTGCGTGCGTGCGTGCGTGCGTGCGTGCGTGCGTGCGCATGTATGTGTGAGAGAGAGAAAAATAGACATTGTCAGGACAATTTTCCTCACAAGAGAAATGGTTGTTTTTATGGTTTAAAATAGATTTGTGGAATTGGGGTGGCTAGGGTTAGGATTAGTCATGTAGAGTTTAGGTTTAAGAGTGGGGGTTAAGAGTTATGCCTGATCTATCCTCAGTTGCACCCACAGTCTATGGGTGCACCCCAGTGTCACGCACTGAAGATAGCAGATGTGCAAGCTTTTTGGGGTTAGTACTACAAATTAGTGCATGCGTGCGTGCATGCGTGCATGTGTGCGTGTGTGTGAGAGAGAGAGAGAGAGAGAGAGAGAGAGAGAGAGAGAGAGAGAGAGAGAGAGAGAGAGAGAGAGAGAGAGAGAGAGAGAGAGAAAGACAGCTACATGGTTTCCCCTGCTGAAACTGCTACCTCTAGTCTACAATTGGGATAAAAGTTTCCAGGCCAGCATGCAAGGCACCGACACACATACAGAACATAGAGAAGGATAAGCTCTCTCACGGAAAAATGACATGATATGATATGTTTTGCACCATGAGAGCTATTGACTGTGGCCTTAACCACTTACCTGTAAACCCTCTCAGGAAAGATGCAAAATCAGGAACGATTCAAGTTGGGACTGCATGCCCTACCCAGTGCATGCGAAACCCTTTATACAGTACCTGTTGTATGCATTGTCAGAGTACCTGTTGTACCCGACTGTGTCCTGGACCCTTTTATGCCCAATATGGAGATCCAATCCAATCAAATTCACTTTAACTGCCAACTTTGCCTTTACGTAAGGGTTGGCCTGTAGTGATAAAGTAGCCTAAACTATGATGGTATGTTCAATATAAACAACATAAGCCTCTGTTGTTTTGTACTGTAAACATATTCTGTTCCATATTATGGAACAGAATTGGAACATAAGTGTGTGTGTGTGTGTGTGTGTGTGTGTGTGTGTGTGTGTGTGTGTGTGTGTGTGTGTGTGTGTGTGTGTGTGTGTGTGTGTGTGTGTGTGTGTGACAGGGGCGTGCAGGCCTGCATGCCTCAAAGGAAGACAACATGATTGTGTTGTGTGTTAGTAAAGTAAATGCATTCATGAGTGTACACACCTGGTTGATGTGTTTGAGTTTGTCGATGATCTGACCGATGACGGGGTCCAGGGCTTTGTTGTTTCTGGACTCTGAGCCGTGAGTGTGAGCTCGCTTCAGAGCCGGTCCAGGGAACCTGACACACAAGACAAAACACAGCACAACGTTTATTTTCATTCTGAACTAGATCGACAAGGTGATCCGCAGGCTTTAAAGGCAGATCAACACGTCATTTTAAATGCTGTAAATTAAATTAAAATTGTGATAAACAGGAGTAGAAGAAGTCCATCCTCCAGTTGCTTTTTTAACCAGTTATCCAGAACTTATAAAGAATTATAGAGCCCAAACCTTTGGGGTTTAACGTAGGGAAAAAACTAAATTATGTTTTATTGCCACCTAGTGTTGATTATATGAATAACTGATGTATATTCTGGTCAAGCAAGCCACAAATATTATACTTTATTTAACTTAATGCAGATTATAAACAACCTTAACCTCACTGGAGAGGTTACAGTACATCTAATTATAAATATATTTTGATATAGCAATTGTTTATAATTTGAATGTGTACAATAGCATTGTAGTTCGGTGAAGCTGAATGCATATCCATGTATAGATGAAATGTATACCATCATTAATCAACCACTTAAACCCTATATAGGTAGTTGACCGTAGACAGTCCCCAGTGCTCCCCACCACTCTATAGTTGTGAGCTTGCAGATCTGTTCTTTCTTTGCCGAATGTGGTAAAAAAATGCACCAGGTATTTAGCACATGCTCATATCCACAGAAACGTACACATTGCAAGGTCCTGGTATCAGCATGAACCCACAGCCAACAACAGGGTCAGTACAGGCCGAGTACATAAGCGCTAAAGTAAATAAACGGGCATGTGCTACAAAGTAACCACGAGGTAGAAAAGCAGACATCAAACCTATCTATCCCTTTTATTATAGCCTACTACCATATTACTACACCTGTTGTAATTTTTATTGCTGTCATTATCGTTGTTACTATTGTTAATTGCTGTTGCTTGTATCTCCCTTTCTGTCTACACAGTATCTCTTTCCCCCCTGACACGGTCAATATATCTCTGTCTCTCACACACAATGCACACATTTTAGGGTTTCTAGACACTCTTCAAAAGTTGCCAAATGGCAAAAAAAAAAACATGTGTTAAATCTGTTGCTAGGTGCTATTTGAAAAATTGGGTAGTCTGCAAAGTTGCTAAATCCAGCTACAAAATTGCTACAGTACATGTAAGTTGGCGACACTGCCTGGTTGTGCCTGAGGTTTTTTCCCGTTAAGGGGAATCATTCCTTGCCACTGTTGCAGAAAACTGCTTGCTCAGGGTGAGGGGGCAACGTTGGTACTGACATTGGGTCCCTGCTCTGTATACTTGTAAAGTGTCTTGAGACAACTTGTTGTGATTCATCACTATAATAATGTTAAATTAAATAGAAATTAATCTCAATAGGCCTATCTCACAGCATTTCCCCACCCCCTTTCCACGCCCCCTTTTGGAGCTAATGGTGTTATTTTTTCTGCGGTCCATAGACTTCCATGTTAAAAGAGGTATTTTCACAAGCCACAAACTACCGTTTTGTAAAGGTAAGGTTTATTCTACTTATTTGAGTTGTTATACCATTGTGTTTTCTTCATATTATTATCGGTCTTTGACATTTTAACATTAGGAAATGTACTTAGATTCTCCAGAGAAAAAAAGTGTAAATGCCTAATGTTAAATGACACCACTAGCTACCGGAAGGGGGCGTGGAAAGGGGGCTGTGAGATAGGCCTATAACATACGGTAGCCTACTATAACATATTTTGCAACTTGCAACGCATGTGACCTTGATTAGCTAACTTGACTAATTATGTTTTAAAAATCTGTCTAATGAAATCAATCAATCAATCAATCAATCAATCAATCAACTTGAAGTCTTTGCTATGGAATAGAGGGTATGCGCGTGACATCATCATCAAACCCGGAAGTTATGCAGGAATGCCTACTGAGTGGCAAAAAACGACTTTCTGGCCTTGACAGTCCATACATGCAAACAGAAAAGTCCTATCTGATCTGCATTAAACAACATTAAACAATGTTAAACTCACATTTGCATGTTGCTTTGCCACTCGATTTGCCACTCGATGTGCCATTCACTTTAAGCATGCGCATACCCTCTATTCTGCCTTTTAGACTTTTATTAAATTAGTAGCCTACTGTAACATTTGCATGTTGCTTTGCCACTCGATTTGCCACTCGATGTGCCATTCACTTTAAGCATGCGCATACCCTCTATTCTGCCTTTTAGACTTTTATTAAATTAGTAGCCTACTGTAACGTGTTTAATGCATGTATTATGTGTTTAACTCTCTTGGTGATATGATGATTTTTTTTGTATTAGTTTTTAATGGGTCCTAAAGGCTCAAGGTGTTCCAGACAGACACTATAGTGTGTTAGGACAGGGGTTCTCAACGTTTTTGGCCGGGGACCCCCGGAAATGCTTTGGCAATGTCTCGGGACCCCCGCCCCGCCCCCTCCCGACCCCCAATATAAATGGACTGCTACAATAACCTTAATAATAGAGACAATACACCATAAATAAATACTGAAACCAGATATAATCATTAGGGAAGGTGTATGCATGTACTATGTGTACTATATGTAAACTCTTCATTTCCACTTTCCAGCCATTCAGTTGCAGTTTTTTTTTTTTATAATTTGGGGACCCCCCCAAAATAATTTGGCGACCCCCCGAGGGGTCGCGACCCACGGGTTGAGAACCCCTGTGTTAGGAGAGGTGGTTAGGAGAAGTTTAAGTGAAGGAGGCACAATGAGCATAAAGACATGTTAAAACACATTCCTCCGTCTATCATCATGTCCTTGCCTGCATGTCTTCCACCTTTACCCAAAAAAACTTCTATAGACCTGAAAAGAACATAATAGTTTGCTTTGCGGTTCCAAAAAAGGTTCCATACAGGGACATTTTATACGGTTCTTTAAAAATAATCCATATCATCTTTTATTTATTTCGTACAATGAAACGACCCCGTTTGAAAGCTGTTTTGATAGGCAGTGAGTCTGAATTGTAAAAGTGTCTGTGGTTTGGGAGGATATTCCTTCAGGAGCAGTTCCTGGTGATGTCTTACAGGCCTGCTGCTTTGGGTCTGCTCCTGCACGCCATGAGTGCACAGGTGTGTTTACACAGCTGAAGAAGCAGAGCTTGAATTGGGGGTGGGGGGGGGGGGGGGGGGGGGGGGGGAGCCCTACCCTACTGTACGTCACTGGTTCTCAATGTCGGGTCCGGGGACCACCAGGGGTCTTAAGTGGGTCACTTGCGGCCGTGTAACTCTGAGGGTGTTCAAATGTAATTTGTTCACTTTCAGAGTTAAATGAACACTGAGGATTTACCGATACAGTGTAGACTGGAGTTCCAGAGATGATTGTATCAAATGGGGGTCCGTGGACTAATTTTATATCCTTGAAATGACAAGGTCGATAATCACTACCCTATGTCACGCCACATGTACTGTCCGACATGTGCCTGTATCTGTCTTTCTGTCTGCGGGCCTGTCTGTCTCCCATTTATGGTTATGCCCATGTACGTAAGTCATCAACACAATGTCAGCTGTTTCTAACGACATAAACAGGTGGGGCATGCAATCCCAATTTGCATCGTTCAGTAGGTTGGTGCCCGTAGGTTGGTGCCCGTTTATAAATAAACCATTGATTGAAATATCTAACATAATTAGTACCGTGGTAGCAAAATGTTTTTCAGTGATCGACGTGGTTGTACAACATCAATCAGGCTTCAGTCTAAATGTCATCTTGTAGCCAATGTTGGTCACTGTGGGAAGTTAGGATTTGCTGGGTAAAAGGTTAGTTAGAGAGAAAAGGCCACGGGGAAAAAAAGTGTCTCATTTAGTTCTTGCCCTTTGACAACGGATACAAAGTACAGCACCTTTCTGATTTGGGGCTGACTGCAACTGCAGCCATCTGAACACCCATGATCACCTTCAACATCATTTCTTCATCCATCAGCCTCCACTCCATGGGATGACTTTTCATTAAAGCCCTACATCTCCACAGTTATTTATCCTCCTTATTAGCCGTGATCTCATACCTAACCCCCGTTAATGGTCACATTAATAATGGAGGGATGTGTGATCCATTAAGCAGACGGAAGAGGAGGAAATACGGGCTGGCTGGATGGAGGACTGGAAACTGAAAGGTCCTGAAGATAAGCGAGGCAGTGGGCTCATGTTTCACAGCCAGGGTGTTGGGCTTGAATTTTAAAGGTCATTTTTAAGGCATGCGGTTCTGCACTATTGGACTGTACGCCAGAGAGAAAGATCACATCAACACAGGTCACAAATCTCATGATGATTAACTGTCTGAGTCGGCATCATTACTATTAGGTGTTATCAGTTTCATCCAATCTTTTCCCTAACGTTTCATTTCGCTCTCACGCAGTGACTGTATAACGATCCAGTGTTGATTTCGTCGAACAAAAACTATGATGAAAAATAACCATTTTATTGTTAGGTTGCGCTCTGAAAATAGCAGATCTACAAGCTCACAACGTGTTGCAACCAATTGTAAAATCAGGCATTACGATGCCAACGAGTCCCGCCAAAATTTGTCTACGAAATAATCAACTGTAGATTTAGTTGACTAAAATCTTATGATATTTAGACTAAAATATGACTAAAAGTAAATTAAAACTAAATGAAATTCCATTCAAAAGACTATGACTAAAACTAAATTATTCCTCTAAATAATTTGCAAAACAATACGATTTTAATGATAATTTAACATTAATATTACAAATAATAACAATGAAAAACAATGTCATGGTGTCTTTTTCTTTGAAAACCGTAAAAAAATAGTTTTAATTGTGATACCAATAAAATGGAACTTAAAGTATACTATGTTAGTTCCAATTGATCCAAGACAGAACACAATCTCAGATCATCACCCATCATCACCCATCTGACAAAGACTTTCAAAGGTTTGCAATTGGTCACTGATCCAGAAAATGTTGATGGGCGTATTACTCTGAGTTGCAGACCCAGACCAAAATGTAAACCCCAATCTAGTGTAGATTGGGGTCCCAGAGATGCATTTTACATATCAAACTGGGGACCTTGTGAAAGAAAAGAGTTGGAAAACATTGAATTGAGGGTCAGTGATGATGGTCAGCATAGGTTCTAGTAGTGTAGTCCATGACAGCCATCATGTTCTGACCAGCAGTGAACCCTGATAGTGACTGTGCTGTGTTCAGCCTGCATGTCACTGAGGGAAGAAAAAACCCAGAAAAGCCAACACGTGATATCAAGATAAGAAAGGAGATAAATGTTTTGAGCTGACATGGTGTCAAAAAGGGTATCTCTGAATAACAAAGAATAGGACCTGCACAGTGCACACTGTCAGACAAAAGAAAAATGCTCTGAGCAACAAAGAGCCATTTTTTTGCAAGTTTCTGACAGTGTGCAGGTCCTATTCTTTGTTATTCAGAGATACCCTTTTTGATTATATGCACTTTGTCCTACGCACCTGTCACCAACCTTTCGAGGTGTGCAGCGGCCTTTTTCTAAAAAGATGACACAGTGACATTTGTTGTCAGTGTTGCTCCTCTGACATCGCTGAGGCCTTCTCATCGTGCCTCCAGGTGGGACGGCAGACAGGAGCCATATTTAGCTGTGACTCTGAGCAACGCTTCTCAAGTGTCAGATGCTGTCTCTTCCCTGTCCCCGCACCCGTCCCCCACCCAAATGTATCTGGACGAGACAATAGCCCAATGAGTATCACGTTCATGGTCTCGGAAAAGCTCCTATCTGGGAGGATAATGGAAGATGATCCTGAACAAATCACAGAGTGAAAACGTAGCCGGAGGAATGCGCGGCTACACGGCCGTGCGCCCCGGCAGCTGACACGGACAATTACACCGTAATCTCCCCGTCCACTCCCCCACCTCGATATCACACCGTTTGGTCTGGCGTGTAATAATCACCCCCTCAGGATGGCTCTGTCCTCCTGTGCTGTGCCAACCTGTTTCAGACGCCCTGGAGGAGGCTTGAGTAGTTTTCTCGTCACTCCCCTGTGAGAAACTGTAGCTGAGCAGCTGCACTCGACAGGCGAGAGCAGACGCAGCGGACAATGCACGACTACAGAAGAGATTTTAGACGCTGCTATAAGAGGTTCTCAACTCAACTGATTGCAACTTAAACTTTATGAAGCACATTTAAAGCTACACTATGTAACATTATTTTGTGAATTAACTGTTATTTTGACCAATGAGTATGGTAGATAATGAGTATTTGAATACCATATAACCAAAACATTATGCTGTGGTTGTTATTTGGTCTCCCTGCTCTTCTATTGAGACATTTAGGTCAGGAGGACTATTAGTTGACAAGAGGTACGGCCTAAAGGTCCAAATTCAATATCTCCCCTGAGCAGGTGGCGTCCTCTTACTGCTCTATTAGATCAGAGGTACATTTGTCAGCACGTGCATGAGGGAAGTTCCAGACCCACAGGAACGCACCCAGGGTGCCGGCCCCGTTCTGGCGAGCCCCGCATCCGAAACGGTAGAGAAATGGCAGAGTTACCATGTGGGGGTCTCTCTACTGTACTGTACTGTACTGTACTGTACTGTACTGTACTGTACTGTACTGTACTGTACTGTACTGTACTGGCACACCCGAAATCATCATATATACAGTTCGTGCTCAGACCCACCCAGCCACCCACCCACACACATAGTTCCATAAGGGAGTGGTTGCACCACTCACTGACTGAGGCAACAAATGAATATTGGACAGTTATACAAATAAAGCATGTCCCTGGAGGGCATAATATCCAATAAATGTATTAGGGGTCAGACCTAGTAAATTACAGGTGTAAGGGTCTGTACTCCAAAGTCCAAATACACCAAAAAGACATCACACACAATGACAGCTTGAAAAAACTGTAACAACGGGACATAAAACAGCATAGAACAAGTATCGAAAAATATCAAAAACCCAGAGGTAGAAAACCTCAAAATCACAACATCACATTTAGTAAGAGTTTTGGGGCTAGGGCAAGTAAAAATCCAATGTCTCTTAAGGAGGTGGTCATGGTTTCCACCTCTAGGTGGCAGAGGAACCACCTCCATACCAACAAAGCCGTTCACTTCATGTCATTATAGTGAACGGCAACCAGGTATTCCCTGTCATTTCTGTGAATATATGCTTGCTAATGCACGTTTTTAGCATCCTGGTGGTCTTGCCAATATACACCAGACCACAAGGACAGCATAGCATGTAAATCACATGGGTGGATGCACATGTGATGACACTTTTGATAGGGAATGATTTGCCTGTTAATGGGACGAAAAACCTTAGCTTTGTTGGTATTATTGCATTGAGCGCAGTTCCCACATGGGTAATTGCCATTTGGAATAGGGCTAAGTAGGGTTTGAGTGAGTTGCGCTGGTTTACTACTGGCAAAGTTTGCTTGAACGAGAGAATCTCTTATATTTCTCCCACATTTGTTAACAGATAGACCCACATATCCAAAAAAAAATCTTTTTCAGGGCTGGACTTGAAACTATTAAGTAGTTCAACAAAGCTGTTTAGCTTGTCTAAATTACCCTAGAAAATACAAAATATGTCAGCAATAAATCGATCATATTTCAGAATTTGTGGGAGGTTTTTTTTCTCTACTGCTCCTATGCCACCAAAATGTGGAACAGCCTACCAACAGTCAACCAGCCAACCGCGCTCTCAAAGGGCACCTATGGACGGCTGCAATTCGAAACTGGCCCCCGTAAAAAAAAAAAAAAAGTCTGAGTCCCCTCCCACCCCCTTTTCCCCTCACTGTATATGTTTTTTTTCCCTGTTTCCCTCCTTTTATGGGGTACATGTGTTTGGTCCGATGATTCATTGATCCGATACCCCTAACCCCTAACCTAACCATAACCGCAAGCACGGGAGCAGGCGCTAGTCCGAGGTGCGGACGCATATCGAACCAATGCTCCGTCGGACCATAGTATGCCTCCCCTTTTATGATGATTTCCTGTTTCTTTGTTATATAGAAGTGTATATTTGTACGTCTCTAAATGTTCTGAGGAATTGAAAATGGTGGACCCTATTGTAAACAAGTGTAATGCTTTATGGTGTCGTCACATGCAGTTAAGAGTTTTCATATTGAGTTGTGCTTGAAATGTACCTATTCTGCATACTGTTACTAAATACTTCAATCAATCAATCAATGGTTGTGATATTCCAATATTCCGAAAATAATCACTTGAGGGTCGTTTGTAAGTTCATTGTTGCAACAATTAATATAATCATTCATGCTTTAAGATCTGTTTTCTTGTGTCTTTGTTTCTGGGTTATGCTAACAGTTCCAAAATCACACCTGTGTGAACTAAGTGGTGCAACTTTGTGTGGGGGTCCCCGGGGGGTCCCCGGAACTTCCAGACCCACAGGAACTCGCCCAGGGTGCCGACCCGGTTCCGGCAAGCCGCCCGGCGTCCGAAACGGTTGAGAAATGACAGAGTTACCGTGTGGGGGAATTATCAGACAACACTCTCTCTCTCACAAGTAATAGTGTGGTATTCTCTCTCCCTCACTCACTCCCTAACTCCCTAACTCCCTAACTCCCTGCCATGGTGTCAAGCTCAACCAGGGTTGAAGGCCAGGGAGAACAAGTGAGTCTTAGGAAGTGGGACTGGGCAGATGGAATATGCAGGGGCAAGCTGTTCCAGAGCCTAGGGACAGCCGCCGCAAATTTGGCTCGGTCACCTCTGGCTTTTAGCCCAGTTGCACATTGAGCAGCAACTGGTCAGCCGACCTCAAAGCCCTAGCTGGAGTTCAGCTAGGTACAGAGGAGATAGCCCATTAAGAGTTTTAAAAACAAACAATAAAAGCTTAAAAATGTAAAATCAATACTAAAACAGACGGGGAGACAGTAGAGTGAGGCCAAGACTGGAGTAAACCTATATATTACTGCTGGAGAAATGTAGACGCTGCGAGGAAGAGGTCCTATATTTATTGCCTAATTTATGCTCTGTCACACAGCGGCATCACATGGCACAAGGTACAAGCTTGTGGATGCAATGTGTTGTGAGCCTGTACTAGATCAGCTATTTGAATCGGGCAACTCCAACCAGATCTTAAATGATGTTTGGGAGACAAGAAACACTTTCCTGGGGTTTTTATGTGTGTAATACATGTTTTTAGATATTTGTGTATTTCAAAGTGCCAGTGATGTCATGGACACTGGTCTCACTTCCTTCCTGGACTACATTGTCTTAGTCATAGATATTAAAAAAATATATTGATCATTGATCACTGCACTTTCGTTGGAGAGACCAGTCTCCAACGGGAGGAGGAAGACGAGGGGAATCTTGGAAGGCAAGTGCTGCTGGGAAAGAGGGAGTCACGCCTCTGACTGGCCTACCAAACGTCCCCTTCTGTTCTTCCGTTTTGCTTCCGCTATGCTTCGCAAGGAATCTCGGGAAAGCTAGCCAATACAATCCAATCACGCATCACCATTGCCTCCTGTTGCCTTCCGTTGAGATACCGACGCCCCAGAGCCGGATGAGGCATCAACCTTTATATGTATATGGTCTCAGTAAGACAGCCCTCCCCCTCTCCACAAGGTGGGGTAATGAGCCGGATGAGGCATCTACCTTTATATGTATATGGTCTCAGTAAGACAGCCCTCTCCCTCTCCACAAGGTGGGGTAAGTGCAGCAAAACATTATGGTCATTGTAGTGAGACCAGTGTCCATGACGCTTGCCCGTTTTTCCTCCCGGAATTTCCCCCAGTGATGGGTGGGAGGGACTGGGTAGGAGCGGGCGGGCGCAGTCAGCGCACACAGATAAGGCAGATGGCTGTGTAGTTGAAGTACAAAGGACGTGCGCTTATGAGAAACAAACAAAAATGGGGCACGGTGGCACAGTCGATAGTGCTGTCACAGCTAGAAGGTCCTGGGTTCGATTCCCGCTGGGAACGCTGTGGGCGCTGGGGGCGTGTTCTCTCCTCTGCGTCATAAGTGCCGATACCCGAGGCAGGGTTGGCGAAAGGGCCTTTCTGTGTGGAGTTTGCATGTTCTCCCCGTGTCCCCTAGGGTAGGTAGGTACCCTCACAAAAAACTAATCCTGGTCTCTAAACTACCTCCCCTGGCCAGCCGGGGCGCCTGATGGAGGGGAAAGGAACTGGTCGGAATAACGTATTCCTTCCACGCGCTGTCCAGCCGGGGAAACTCTCCCCTGTCAAGTGAAAAGAAGCAGCTTGGACTCCTCATGCATAGAAGGAAGTATGAGGTCAGTCCGCTGCCCCCCAGGTTGGCAGAGGAAGTGTAGCGCCCAGGATTACATTAGATAATTGACACTGGGTGAAAAAATGGGATATATATATATATATTTAAAAAGAAATGGCGAAAACAGAAGCGCAACATGAGGATAAAGGAAACATTTAATGTCCAGTTTGCTAATTCACTACTACTACTACTACTACTACTTTGGTGTTGTTGAAACTTTGAATTTCTCTAACTATTATAAACTTTCACGACAGCCTAAGTACAAATAAAATGTATGAAAAGGCTACTACAGTGAATTCGGTTCATGGAAGTTGTTGTCTGACGCGATCTGACATTCTCTTGAATTTAAGTGATAGGACAATGTATACAACTTTTCTTTTCTAAATATACAGTATACTGTTCGTTATTGTCTCCACCAGGCCGAAGGCATGGGGAGAGAGTATGTTTTGCACTCCGTCCGTGTGTCCGTCCTTCCGTCCATCTGTTACCAGCTAATCTCCGGCACCGTTAACCCGGTCGATGCCAAACTTTGCACACACACTCCCTGGATGCCAACGATGAACCTCTGCCCCACATTTTCCAGAACGGTCTGTTATAGCGCCACCATGAGGCAGCTTTTCACATTTTTTACCTAAAACTGCACCGATCTGCGTGCAACGTTGCATGCACACTCCCTAGAGGCCAAGGACAAACCTTTGACCTGCATTTTCCGCATCTGCCTTTTATAGCGCCACCAGGAGGCCGACTTTTGTAAAACACATTTTTTTATATTACTCCTCCAGATTCTGTCCAAAAATCTCACAAATCGTTACACAGTATCTCTATGGTCATGTGCTCAAGTCGGATCTGTTCGATATTTCATATTCCATCCTAATTGGCTATAATTGGCTTTCACAGTTTGCAAGATTGCCCCGTTTTGAACAAAAGCCTCAAATCAGGAACGCAGCATGCCATTTACGTGAAATCTTTCTCACATTTTCTTACTAGGCTGAGGAATATATCCCACCCTTTTCACATTGGCCTGTTATAGCGCCACCAACAGGTTATTTTTTGAAAAACACATTTTTGGAACAAAATGCCTCAAATCATCCAATTGCCATCAAAGGAGTATGAAGAAATGGCACCCTTTTCACATTGGCCTATTATAGCGCCACCAGGAGGCCACAACCTGACCTGCCCTGGTGGAGACCTGTGCCCCGAGGGGCACTTTTTCTAGTTGTTGCTGTTGTTATGAATGTGTATTTATGTTGCATACATTGGTTTTCTTTCTTCTACTTCTTTGTACTTTCTTTTCTCTATTTTAATTGCTTTCTCTATTTTCTATTCATATGCTTCTTGTGGCGATATTGGCTCAGGTGGTGGGAGAGTGGTTCCCCGGATCATTCCCCCTGGATCACTCCCCCTGGGTTAGTGTAAAAATGTCCTTGATCAAGTCACTGAACCACTAACTGGTTCAGTGTGAACGGGTGAATGCAATGTACACATTGTAAAGCACTTTGGCAAAAGGCACTATAAATGCACCATTTACAATAATCAAGCAGCCGAGCAAAGATATATCTTTACAATTATGTATCTACACACAAGATGTAACAATGTAACAATAAAGACTACCTTGAATAATTCAACTTCCTTCCTAGATTGTGTCTCATCTCATCTATGAGTTCTTTGTTTAGCCTTTAACAAGGCTAAACAAGTGAATGGAATTGAGCTAAGTAAGCCCAATTTAAATTGGGGTCGGACGAGGGCGAGGTTGAGCGGGGGGGTGTGGGAGCCCAAGGAACCGGAGGTGAGGTGAAATATTGCGAAAACCAAATTGGGTCCTGTGGTGCGCGGCGAGACGACAGAGAAGTGGGTTGGGGGAGGCGATCGAAGTGGCAATTAAGTGAAGGGGAAGCGGGCGAGAGACTGACATTAATAATATCCCATAGAGCCAAAGTCAAGATTTACACTGTGGGCGAGAGTGACCTCGCGCAATGCTCATCGCTTCCAACGCAAACGTACCCTTCAGCTCACTTCGGCTCGATCTCCCCCGCCTGAGACCTTATCTACTGTACGTGCAGCGCAAATACAATTTAAAATATATAGCAGTCATATGTTTTATTGTTATGTCAGACACAATGTACATCAGCAGAGCGGAGCTGCTGGAGGCTGTAGGGCAGTGTGGTGGAAGACGTAATCAGACAAGAGTTTTTAATTCATGTAGCAATACCACAATGTAAAAATACTATGTTGGAAAAGGTCTTGTATTCTAGAGTACAAAAGTGTTGGCATCCAAATACACTTACAGTACCAAAGTACTTATTGTGAATGGACTAGAACGAAACATATGGTCAAACTTTAAAAAAAATAGCAGCAACATTGTGAGGTTATAGATCAACTATTTTCGAATAGACGAAGTAGGAAATAGAAATGGGGCTGTGAATGGTGATTAATAATCATTTAAATCTGTAACGTAACTAAAAGAGCACTTTGTCTGCAATTTGCAACTGCACAAGTCTTCTAAAACGGTTAGTCCCAATCCTTGATTCTGATTCTAATCTACACCTAAAATCAGTTTATATCAATCCCAAGGGGCTCTCCACATTGATCCAGTGTATCTGTACCTGAACTGGGGAAGGGGAGCGCTACAAACCCTGGCCATGCAGGGCTTCTTAGCAAGGTGGATGGGTGGCTCCGGGCCGGACTTGTAAAGACAGCAAGGGCCCCCTGTTTTCTAGTCAGCACTGCTGCTCGCCCTCGCAATGTCTCGGTCGCTTTGCTAAGTAGCTGCACGTGAAGTTCACAGACATAGTAGCTAAATGTGTCTTTAAAAAAATATATCTTAGTTACCATGAGATTGACCTAACAATTAAGTGTTGTTTCTCTATGCGTTTGTTTGGGAAAATGTAAGTCTTACTCTTAACACAGCCTGGCTATATGGAACTGGTGTCTGATGCAAGAGGAAGTGGCTCTTCCTGGTGGCCGAGAAGTGGAACCACTTTCTTGTAGTTGTTCTTGTAGTGAAGTTATTTTATGATCCGTTTTATGATTTTCATGCACCACAGTACACAGTCATTCTCCATCCCCTAGTATTACCTCCCTCCACCCCTTAGTATGGGGTGGGGGGTCGCGCGATTATTATATTCTTTCCTCAATATTTTTTTTTACCGACAAAAGCTGGTCCTTGTCATGTCTGTCTGTCATATCAGTCCCTCCTGGTACAAACAACATCACTGACCACTTTCTTCATGCTGAGGAAGGCTTTGACACCGAAACGTTATTAATTAAAAAGTGAAGGTATTCTTTTCCTCCCTCGCTCTGTTTCTCTCTAGTTGACTGTTCCTCTCCACTCCCTCGAGTTGGTGCTGCTATCTATCATGACGTGCATGGATGCACTGACTGTGCATACACACACACACACACACACACACACACACACACACACACACACACACACACACACACACACACACACACACACACACACACACCACTTCACACCTACATAACTTTACAAAGCTGCCGAGAGTCAAGCATTATGCATATAAATGTTCCATTTTTGTGTGACCTGCTAAGTAGTATACTGATACTGTAGGTGTGTAGATTGTTAAAAGCCAATGGGTGAGCTACTTTAACTTCAGTGGGTGGGCTATCAAATGAATGTAGGCCTAATGTAAATTTGGCCCACACGACTGCCGCATGTCCTGGGTGCTAGTCATTTCTCAAGGGTGCTTCAGCGAGAAGGCACTCGCAGGAACGACACCTACTGTATGAATACCGTACCTCTGTACTTTTAAGTATTGAATCAATCAAAAATAACTAGTAACATTTTCTAATACAATAATGTAGTATAAAAGTACTGAAAATTGTACATACTCGAAAATGTACCTCAGAATTGTACTGAAGTACAGAACTTGAGTAAATGTAGTTACTTTCCACCATTAGCTGTAGGGCAGCTTGGGCGGCTTGTTGAGGTGAGTGGCTGTTTTTTTATTTGGCTCTTTCAGTGCAGTTGAAGGTTTACAGGTCCTTGGATGGCAGTGAATCCTGTGCCGATATAAATCAATGCCTTATTTACCTGTCTGTCATTTCCTGTCCGCTCCAGCAGAGGGAGTGGTTGGCCGGCTCGGGCTCACGGCTGCATAGCGCCTCCCCAAGGCCACTGTAGAAAGAGCTGTAACCCTGCAGGCTGGATATAAACTCCCTGAGGGAGAGATTAGAGACAGACAGACAGAGACAAAAAGAGAGAAACAGAAAGAGAGACAGACAGAGAGAAAGAGAGCGAGAGAGATATAGAGTGCATGAAGGATTGGTATGAGAAGGGGAGAGAGAGAGAGAGAGAGAGAGAGAGAGAGAGAGAGATGGAAAGAGTGAAGGAGAGAAAAGATAGTTTAATTATGGTAATCTAGGCGAACCGAGAAAAGTGTAGACAGACAAATTGTTTTACAAAGAGAGGGGTGTGTGTGTGCAGAAACC
Organism: Electrona antarctica; assembly: GCF_951216825.1. NCBI lineage: Eukaryota > Metazoa > Chordata > Actinopteri > Myctophiformes > Myctophidae > Electrona > Electrona antarctica. The sequence continues at coordinate 38,247,088 of NC_136806.1, forward strand.
CAGAGAGACAATGACAGGAGTGGGGGAATGAAGCTTCATACAGTAATGGGGGACAGCCTGAGCCAGAGGATGAGAGCATCTATTCTGGAGGATGTAACTGAACATCTGTGTGTTCCATTGGTTCTAACTTTAACGTTGTTAATTAGAAACCTATTGCCGCATGGGGGTGCCGATAGCTGAGTGGTTAATGTGCCTGCTATGGGCTCCAATGCCTGCCTCTTAGCCATTCCCCGGTTCGATTCCCGGACCATTGCTACATGTCACTCCCTGACTCCCTCTCCGTTTGCTGTATCTCTATCTCAATAAAGGCAAGAAAACCCTGACACGAATCCTAGTGTCGTTATTCTGGGGCAAACATCCGGTAAAAATAGCCAACAAATCGCCTATTTTCGACAAAGATGTTTAGCGTAGAGCGAAAAAGTAGGGGGCCTAGAACAGAGCCCGGGAGGACTCCAGTCAACTATTGGTTTAAGTGGTTGAATAAACATGGACCTAGAACGCACATGGTCAGCATAATGGCCAGAGGGCCAGGACCGGCTCGTCGTCCATCGCAAACCAACCTGCGACATCTACAAAAGCAAACAACCACCAACAAATTATTATTAACAGATTTTTATTTCTTAATTTTGTGTAAAGCAGCCTGTAATTTGCACCACTTTATACCCAATTTAGTCATTATGCCAAATAATTCCTCCCACTGCTGTTGTACCCCACTAGCTCACCTGTCGGCGAGCTCCCACCGGGAGGACATAGCAGCACCCACATCCTCCTCCTCCTGTTCCACACCCCACTGACAGGCACCGTCCATGCCCATAGGAGTACGTGCAGTGACAACTTCCCTCCCCCGAACACAGCCAATTATGTTCGTACTGACGCTCGGCAAGCCGGATGTACCACAGTGGATTCAAAACCCCTAAACTCTGTGGTGGTGCGCAGGTACTTTAGCTCTACGCCACGCTACGCTACGCATTTTGAGGCAAATTAATTTCACTCAATTGCAACATGGTGATAATTCATATTTACTGCTTGCGGACATACAGTACCTGCATTTCATCGATGCAGACATGTACTAAAATGGTAAATATGAAATGTTTATAGTTGTGAAACAGTCTGCCTTGAATCCATATTGCCATGGGCTTAATCAGTGGCATATCAGAGTCAGACAACTGCCAAGATGTAAATTGGTATGCTAATTTAAAAGTTGATGCTGCATTGAAGTTAATTGTTGCAAGCAAATCTTTTCATTGTAACCTCAGAGCACACCAGTGACACATACGCTGTTAAAAAGTCAACATTTTAAACAGAAAATTCTTGTGTCGTGAAGCAAGGACCCATCTGGCCAGGCAAAAAGCCTAAAGTAAAGCAATCGGTCATGTCTACATGCATGCAGTTTTAACATAATTCAGCACTACTGTAAGTGTTTCAAGTTTCAATTCTTGTCCCTTCACTCACTTTGTAGGAGTCAGTATGGCCCTCTGGAAAAAATGCTGTCCACCCATGACTTATAAGGTTAATTTGTTTTACAGTCGATAGTCTAACAGTTAAACTCACACTGCAAATATGGAGTGGATGTTCTATGACAGAGAACCACATGCATTCTTGAGAAAAGAGCTGATAAAAAAGGGATTCATGAAGGAAATGGTGCGTGTCCCAGCTACCAGCTGTATCACATTGCTAAATTGGACGTGCGTGCCTGTTCATGTTGATATGCATTATGCAGATGAGATGCCCTGACAACACTATATATGATTTTTTGATCGATTGATTCTTTATTTAAGTGTCATGCTTCCGAAGAAGCCGAGCCCATATGGATTTACAGGACACTTTTAACAGTTTACATAAACAATGACAATAAATGACAATAAACTGACATGACCGTTCGCAAACTTGATCAAGTCAATACTAAACTAACTAATACACCCAAAGTTCTTATATGGCAGATGCAATAGTGCAAATGATCCATGGTGACCAGACCCAAGAAGAGAAACCTATCAAGCTCAATAGTTTTATGTCTTCAAGGTTCAAGGTAGTACTTTATTGTTACATCTTGTGTACAGGTACATAAGTGTAATCATTGTTTTGGTTTGGCCAAAGTGATGAGGTTTAAGTGCAGGATACTGCGAAGCAATTGGATTTGGATAAAAGATTGGAGATTCTGTAATATCATGGTAAATGAAATACTTACTTATAGTTACTTTAACTCTACATTGTACAAATACATTTGCAATTAAAACTGATACTGAGGATTTTACTGTGTAGTAGTGGCTGCAAAAGGACACAAAAAAAATTATATTTGTATTACATTATGCCAGCCTTACATCAAATTAATTTGAAAGAGATTTAATAATCGCAGACAAATTTCCATTGTCGGAATAACTCCATGACAGTTTTTGGCACGATCCTGTCATCTCAATCGTTTGGTGTAAGGTGGCTGTGGGCGCTGGGGATGTGTTCTGTCCTCCTCGTCATCAGTGCCCATACCCTAGGTTGGGTTGGCAAAAGCATAGACATATAAAGGTAGACGCCCCTTTCGGCTCTGGAGCGTATGTGCTCAAGGGAGGGCAAACAATTCCCGATATTCCTTGCGAAGCACCGCGGAAGCATAAGTGTGCGTCACAGAGTGCATGTTCGGGTCTGATAAGTCCCGTAAAAGATGAGCTGTGATTGGCCAGTAGTCACTTGAGTGGCAGTGTGACGTAGTGTGCCGTCCACTCTTCCGGCGTACCAGTGTAAATTATTCCGCCCTCCCGTCAACACACATGGCTCCAACAAACTGCAGCAGCCAATGAGACATCGATTTTTTAATATCTATGGGCAAAATAGCCATTCTGTGTGAAGTTTGCATGTTCTCCCTGTGTCCCCTAGGTTAGATACCCTCACAAAAAACATGCATTAATCCTGATCTCTAAACTGCCTCCCCCTGGCCACCCGGGGCGCCTGATGGAGGGGAAGAGAAATGGTTGGAATAACGTGTTCCTTCCAACCGGGGAACCCCCACCCCCCCCCCCCCCCCCCCCCTGTCAGGTGAAATGAAGCGGCTTGGACTCCTCATGCATGGAAGGAAACATGCGGTCAGTCCATTGCTCTCCGCAGGTTGTCAGAGGGAATGTAGCGCCCATGATTACACTTGACTAGAAACTTTACACTGGGTGAAAAAAGAATTAAAGAAAAAAATATATAGCAAATTATTTATCTATATTATTTATATTAAATAGAAATATTTTAAGTTTTTCAGCTAATTCTCAGTAGTTGATCACGTTTCCTGCTCACCTGCGGAGGCCGACCAACGTCTCATCAGGATCCATGGGGGCTGGCTGGGGGATGCGGGCCCCGGGCTGGGGGTTACGGACCCCAGGGACGACAGGAGCGGGCTGGGGGCTACGGACCCCGGGGACACCAGGAGCCTGGTCAGGAACAGAAATGATGGAGCGAGAGACACGCTGAGGAGTTTGACCACACATTCCATTCACCTGGAGAGAGAGAGAGAGAGAGAGAGAGAGAGAGAGAAAGAGAGAAACAGAGACAGTGAGCAAGTGAAAGATGGAGATGGGGAGAGTCAGAAAGAGAGACAGGTGGTTACAGAGATAAGGATAGTATCCCTGAGTAATGTCTTTTTTTTTACCCAGCACTTCCTGTTGTTAATGAACAGCTCCACTTCCTGTTGTACTCAGTTAATGAACAGTCAGTCAACCAGGACACTCAGCCTCAGTTCCTCTGCAATTATCATCCCGTTGCGTCTGTTTATTTTGGGAGGGATGGAAAGATTTGCATAACAAACAAGCCATTGTATCCTCTGCCAGCCATTTTGTGCCATCATCATGTCCCTATTTGTAATCATAAACCCTCTAAAAGCTCTAGCATGGAAATGAGGCTTCTCTCTGGCTCCTTCATGTGGATACATGCCATTGTTGTTGGGGCGCGGGAGGACACTAATAAATAAGAGGACCCTCGCTGTCGCTCACAGATAATGGACCCTGGCCCTTTCTTTTCAGGTGCAATAAAAATGCAAATGGATGTTAATGTTTAGCTTGTGGTTTAATGATTTGCTGGTGGTTTAATTTCCCCCGAGGGTTCTGAACGAGGCTTAATTCTGCCTTGTAATGTTAACAGCTAATTGTACCCAGCTCCCCTTAAGTGTACGGGCCTGGCGTCACCGCGGCTGAATACAGATGGGACAACACAGACCAGAGACAGACATCTCTATCTAGTATCTGGTAGCCAGGGACCACACACACACACACACACACACACACACACACACACACACACACACACACACACACACACACACACACACACACACACACACACACACACACACACAGACACACACACACACAAACTCACCTACATACATTTTGTATTACTATATGCAATTTTTAACCATAAACCTAAAGTAAAAAAAAGACAATACAATCACTCACGCTTTGCGCTGTGGAGCTTTAGCCGATTTCAGTGTGCGACACTGGCACTCAACTATGTCTAAATCAGTCAAAGCTCTGACCCTAACCTCTAAAACTAATAAATCCCAATCCCGACTTGAAGCTTTCCCTAAAGCCTAACTCCCCAAATATGTTATAAATATGGAAGAACCATTTATCATTTATCAGGAAAATTGTCCTCACAAGATGTGTATTTATCAAATATCCCACAAATATAGTAGAATACAAGTACACACGCGTGCACGCACACACGCACGTGTGTGTGAATGATTTGTTGCAATTACTCATGTGAACATAATGTACATGAGCGTATACCGCGTATGGCTGTTTAATACAACCTCGTTAGCCAAGGGCAGAGAACCCCCCCCCTCCCTCCACGACCATCAGAAAGCGCACGCACGCACGCACGCACGCACGCACGCACGCACACACGCACGCACGCAGGCACGCACGCACGCACACACGCACGCACGCATGTACATACACAGACACACACAAACAAACATGTACGCGTGCGTGTGTAACCACATTAAGGCAACCACACTCACATGCACAACCACAGAGTACAGGAGTAGAGCATGCAGAGAAGGCACGCACACACGCACGCACACACGCACCCACGCACGCACGCACGCACACGCACACACACACACACACACACACACACACACACACACACACACACACACACACACACACACACACACACACACACACACAGATATGAGATGCTGATAGTCACAGATGGCAGGAATAATTCTGCGCCAAGCATTAGCTAATATCCAGCATCCCTGACCAACCCTTCCACAAATACAACCCTACTGTCCACCCAGGGGAAATCAGTTCACACATACAGGGCGTGCACGCACGCACAGTCGCACACACGCATGCATGGACACATGTACAGATCCTGGAGAACTGAACTGACACCACAATACATGTGCAGACATACAAGTCATTTCTCTCTGCCAGACCTCTTTCTCTTTATTTTGTTCTCTCTCTCTCTCTCCCCCCCCCTTTGTCTCTCTCTCTCTCTCTCTCTCTCTCCCCCTTTGTCTCTCTCTCTCCCCCTTTCTCTCTCTCTCTCTCTCTCTCCCCCTTTGTCTCTCTCTCTCTCTCTCCCCCTTTGTCTCTCTCTCTCTCTCCCCCTTTGTCTCTCTCTCTCTCTCTCTCCCCCCCCTTTCTCTCTCTCTCTCTCTCTCTCTCTCTCCCCCTTTGTCTCTCTCTCTCTCTCTCTCTCCCCCTTTGTCTCTCTCTCTCTCTCTCTCTCTCCCCCTTTCTCTCTCTCTCTCCCCCTTTCTCTCTCTCCCCCTCTCTCTCTCTCCCCCCCTTTGTCTCTCTCTCTCTCTCCTCTCCTTCTGCAACGTATTAATTCTCTCCTCTCTTCCTCAGCCCTGCCGTTCCCACAGGCTGTGATTAATGTGATTGGAGGTTTTATTCCTCTCATTGTTGTGTAGAGTTCCAGGGAGCCGTGGGGGACTGGTGGCTCGCGGGGAGCCACTGATTCCCTCCATGACATTGTTTCTGGACACTGCAGGAGGAAGGCTCCTCATTAGTGGAGTATTAATATGAGCCCTGTCTGGACCAACACACCCAACAGGAGAGAGAGACCCTGAATATCCATGCGCTTTTATCTGCTCGGAGCAGAACTCCTCGCTTAGGGAGGACTGGGGGACACCAAACGCACAAACATCGGTGCCCCCTCTCCTCCCAGTCCCGACACACACACACACACACACACACACACACACACACACACACACACACACACACACACACACACACACACACACACACACACACACACACACACACACACACACACACACACACACACACACACACACACACACACACACACACACACACACACACACACACACACACACACACACACACACACACCCCAAGACACCTGTGTCTCGTATTCCATGCCCCGTTTTGTCTGTGCAAACACTCTGTAATGGTGATGTCAAAACAAATCAATATGAATGCACACATGGGTCATGGCTCCCTGCTGGTGTCCACAGTTATTGCGTTCTCTATAATAACAGCTATTGTTATTAATATTATAACAGAGAAGTACACAACGCCAGCCTTCATCAGTGTCACTCAACTTCAGCAACTTCAACTTTATTGCCAGAGTCATGAAGAGTTTCAACTCAAGAAAAGAGTCATGCGGGTAAAGAATTAGAGAAGGGCACCACCGCAGAGTCTATGGGTTCAAATCCACCCCAGTGCATCCGGCCCTGCCGCACGTCTACATGAACACAATTAGCCCGTGTTCGGGGGACCGGGAGATTTGTCACTGCAGCTACTCGTATGGACTGGACCTGTCAGAGGGAGTGTTGGGAGGGAGGAGTAGGACGAAGGCTCTACGTACCCACGGAGGGGGCTCCTCAGGTGAGCCCGTATAGGATACAACAGCAGTGACAACACACAGAATAGAAATGTGTGTGAGGAGGAATTAATTGGCATAAGAACAAAAAAAACAAAACATAAAAAGCTATTAAAAAAATAGAGAAGTAGACATGGCAAACAAAGTCACATAGGAAGACAACACAATGTCAAATATACCTGTACATAAAGTGCATGGTCCAATGGAAATAAAATGAACACAAAATATGCCCCTTCTTCCAGAACAGACATTTCAGCCGATATAATTAGAGAAAGAATCACTGTCTCTTGTGTATGTCAGACAGCAGAATATATCAAATATGTGCTGTATACAGTACGTACGTACGTACATACATAAGTGAAAGTGCCAGTGCTGCAGCAGTGGATCATAGTCATATACAGTATTTATGTATACAGTAGATACATAAATTGAATGCCTGTCTGTGTGACAGGCTGTGTTCGCCATGGACTCAGCACTTATTCAACATTATGATGGTTGCCAGGTTGAAACGGCTCCATAATGTGGTGTAATGGCTTTTGATACATAGGTATCACTTGACTGGCCACAGCCGCAGCAGTGACATGAACAACTTGTGAGTGTCCTCCTTGACTCCTTGATGATCCACTCATCCTTCTTGCATGCTGTATGTCAGAGCAGCGGTTCTCAACCTTTTGTGATACAGGGTATACAAGTGTTTGCGTCTCGCCCATCATTTTTGCGTGAGTGTTGGGGTAGATATGGTCCAAAAACACGTTAATGTAGATTCGATCAAATTCAAATATTTGTTTTAGGCTTCTCTGCCTTTATTGATAGATACAAGTCAAGATTGACAGGAAAGAGGGAGAGAGAGACAGGGGGAGACATGCAGCAAAGGCCGTCATGAACTCGACCATGCGACGCACTGTCAGGCCAGAGCCTACAGTATACAGTATGTGACATGCGCCTGGACCATTAGGCCAGTCAAAAATGTTAACAGGGCATGGTACAGTCATACATTTTCTTTCTTCCCATTGTGGTCCTATTATGTATGGAATGGTTATTGTGAAACAAATACCAAGTAACAAGTAACATTATACAGGGGTGGGTATTTACTATAGGCGACCGCCTCTGGCCTCAACAGTCAGGGGGCCTTTTTAAGTATGAAAAAATATATATATTTTATTAATTCAAAAATCTTGCGTGCACACTTTGTGCACACATGCGCAGATCCCTAAATTCGCCACTGACATTATATCAAAAATTACTTTTGTTTAACTGAAAAAAGTTACACAGTATGACTTTAACAAGCAAGAAGGCCCAATAAGTGAATACAATCGGTCAGACGCACAAAATAACTGACAGACTGTTAGAATGATGAGTGATGATGATCAGACTGCAGCAGTGCAACAACTCTCTCTCACTGTGTTCTACTCCTTCTGCAGACACCGTCAGATACATCACATTTCTGTCTACACCTATTTCCCATCTTCTCTTTCAGCCGAGAGGTCGCGGGGTGATGAATGTCTCCACCACCATCTCCTGCCCTACCTTCCCTTGGGCTCTCACTTCAAACTGTCTCACACGCCCCCTCCATTTCTTCTTTCTCCCCCTCTCCTTTGTCGTCCCTACCTCGCTTCTGCACAGTAACTGGTAAAAATAGAGCTTCATAAATCATGCATCTTCTCTCACAGTAGTATGTATGAGAGAGAGAGAGAGAGAGAGAGAGAGAGAGAGAGCGAGAGAGAGAGAGAGAGAGAGAGAGTGAGAGAGAGAGAGATATGGAGGTAGAGAAAGAACGACAATGAAATAGGAGATTTCTAAAAAAGAAAGAAAGAAAAGGGACATGAGATGCAGAGAAAGAGGGGAGCCAGATTACATCAAGCAGCAGGAGAGAGATGGGGAGAGAGAGAGAGAGTGAGAGAGAGAGAGAGAGAGATGGGGAGAGAGTGAGAGAGAGAGAGAGAGAGAGAGAGAGAGAGAGAGAGAGAGAGAGAGAGAGAGAGAGAGAGATGGGGAGAGAGTGAGAGAGAGAGAGAGAGAGAGAGAGGGGGGGGGGGGGGGGGGGGGAGGCAGGGCATGTCGGGGGAATGAATTGGAACCACAGGTTCCTGGCTGCTCTCTCTCTCTCAGTAAAGCTGCTGGGACGTTTGGGTCTGCCTCACCCCGGGGTTGCACCAGACGAGATGAAACGGATGTTAACACGACCAGGGCAGACGGCGAGCGGTCACCTAGCCGCCAGAGTGGCCATGTTTCAACTCCACCGAGACGAGCGGGCAGCGGTCTCTCTTTCACGCCTCTGGGTGTGCTGTCACTTGGTCAGAGTCAATCTGTCTGTCACCGTAAATAACAAGCGCAGTCCCCTGCACTTACACTGAAACAGAGAGGTAAGTGAGAACCCACCGCCTCCCCAGTGCACCCCCTCCCCTATAGCACTTACAATCGCACTAAAGCTCAAAACAAGTGGACCCGGTTCGGTGGGTCCGTTATATCCATGGTTCTCAAAGTGGGGTCCCAGGTCTCCTTGAGGGAATTCCAGGGGGTCCCCAGCAAAATGAGGAACAGTTAGCTATTCAAAAAAGCCGATCTACAAGCTCACAACACGTTGCACCGGGACACGGTGTGAGCTTGTAGATCTGCTATTTTTGAAAGATGTTTTAAGAATCTTTGGAATAATTTTGACAACCTTTTAACAGCACAAAGCTTCTCTTATGTGGGTCCCTGGCACAAAATCATTTCAGATGGGGGGCTTAATTTGGGGGTCCTTCACCTGAAAATGCTTGAGAACCGCTGCTTAATATCACAATACCCAAAGATTGTTTTAGTTGAAATATGACTTAATTTCTTTCCCTCTGGTGCACGTGTCAGATCCCCAGATTCAAACTGCCGTGCTCTTTGTCTCTGCAAAGTCACATTGAGGGCAGATCACTGAGGTAAATCCTGAAGAACTTGTTGTCTAATTTTGGGGTGATCTCTCATTACGGGCTGACGGGAGAGAATTAGCCATTAGTGAAACAATGCCTCTGTTCCTTCAATGACAACACAGAGGAGGGAGTGTGTGTGTGTGTGTGTGTGTGTGTGTGTGTGTGTGTGTGTGTGTGTGTGTGTGTGTGTGTGTGTGCGTGCACAAAGAACAGGTGCACACACATAGACGTAATCTCACGCATACACAATTATGCATGAATGGAAAAAACAACAAATATACAAAAACATATGCATATCTGCATATTAATTTTGATGTTGCTGCTGAAACCTTGTATCTCCATATTTCAACGCTTTATATTTTTGGATAAATAAACACCGTACTGATCCAAAAGCTCACAATGCGTCACACATTCATGAACACCTTCAGTGTGGACCCATGTCTGGTGGGCTGGATCCTCGACTTTCTAACCAACAGATCTCAATGTGTAAGGGTGAATGACACAGTGTCTAGCCTTCTGCCCACCTCCACTGGTTCGCCACAGGGCTGTGTTCTTTCTGCGTTTTTGTTTATTTTGTACACGGACGACTGTCGCAGTAATCACGACAACCGCTTTATTATAAAGTACGTGGACGACTCAGTCATTGTCAGCCTTCTCGACAATGACGAGGTCGGACATGGCCAGGTCACAGAGGACTTCTTGTCCTGCTGCAATGATGCGTTCCTTGAATTAAACATCTCAAAAACAAAAGAGCTCTGTATTGACTTCAGACGTGGTCCCCATCCCACCCAGAACACCGATATCTGTGGCCAGCCAGTGGAAATCGTGCCCAGTTATAAATACCTGGGCACGATTATTGACAGCAAATTGAAATTTGATGTAAACACTGACATGCTGTGTAAGAAGGGCCAGCAACGCCTTTTTTGCCTAAGGAAATTAGCCAGATTTAATGTCGACAGAGACCTGATGAAACTGTTTTACAGTGCCTATGTACATTCTGTTATCTCCTTTTCTATCATCTGTTGGTATGGTAACCTCGCCATTAAAGATACAAATTATTTGTGAAAACTGCCTCCAAAATTACTGGCATTCAGTTGGAGAGCCTTGATCCTTTCTACAATAGACAGCTGCTCATGAAGGCCAGGGCCATTCGGCAGAATAATGCCCACCCACTCGAGTCAGAGTACAGGCTGTTGCCATCGGGCCGTCGTCTGGGTGCCCCCGTTGTCAAAAACAACAGATATAAGCACTCCTTTGTCCCTGCCTCGATTTGTGCAGTCAACGCTGCCAGTAACATGTAATGTGATGAGGACGATGTTGAAACAAGCACTTTATGCCGGGCACTTTGATTCTATACCTGCACTAGATGCGCCCAGACCTCTGTTTATGCTATGGTGTCTCATGTATGTTGTTGCCCTGTATTGTTTGTATTGTTTGTATGTTTTAAACCACTACTCTTGCTGTAAACATAATTGCCCTTCTGGGACAAAATAAGACCTTGAACCTTGAACAGCATGCAGATCTGCTATTTTTAATTTTTTAAATCTTTGAAGTGGGCACAATATTTTTGCCCACAATGACTTGCCAAAATAGGGACACCAGGATGAAAGTGGTTAAGTGTGTCTGTGGCTTTTATGCATATTGAACCAATGAAATGCATTAACCGTATCACTGCCACCTGGTGGACGCAAGAGCCAACGCTTGACTGCCAACCCGGATGTACTTGGTTTTATGTGATGCACGTCCGTTTTAGATGCTAAATATTTAGCGTCAATGCTAGCGAATTAAAATGATTGCTCTAGAAAACGCCAATGTTCCAATCGGGATCACCGTATAATCAGAAAAGACCTCCGAACATTGCGCGTTTTGTCAAAACCATGGAGAGCTTCGTACATTTTGAGTTATTCCGATTTTTAGTCAGCCTGTAAGAAGTGAACGGCAGTGCGAAACCGGTCTAGGATCGCTGAAGAAGGAAAGGCCAAAAAAAAAAAGAATACAGCGATCCCGTTTGATATCAATAATAAAGCTTATTTGACGGATCGTTCTGACAGTTGACATTTAATTGGCGGAACGCTCCGTCATCTGCAGTTTTTGTGTTAACAGGAGCTTGTGACTACAAAATAACTTTATTGGATCCATTGGAATACAAGTAATCTCTTCCTGAAATTTCAAGTTTCTTTTTTGTTGTACTGTCCATATAAGGCAGGGGTTCTCAAAGTTTTTGGCTGGGGACCCCCGGAAATGCTTTGACCATGTCTCGCGACCCCTGCCCCGCCCCGCCCCTCCTCCCCACCAATACAAATAGCCCGCTACAATATCCTTAATAATAGATCAAATAAATGACATCATAAATACTGAAACCAGATATAATCATTAAGGACAGTTTATGCAATGTGTACTATGTAAACTCTACATTTTCATTTTCCAGCCATTCAGTTGCAAAAAAAAGAAAAAAAAAAGGTTTCCACCCGAGTCCCGACAGCGATGATATACGCATACAATACAGACCAGCACACGCACGCACACATACACGCACGCACACAAGCACGCATACACTCACACACCGACTGAGCGGTCACCTTGCTGCAGAGCAAACCAATAAAGCAATATAGCCTTAATCCCTTATAGTAGAACCAGACACAGATAGAAACACAGTAGTCTGTGACTACTGACTCAGCATTCTTAAACACATGAACGCACGCACGCACGCACGCACGCACGCACACACACATACACACACACACACACACACAGACACACACGCAAAGGACTTATTTCATTCACTGATAACAATCTCATTCCCTGTGAGTGGTATACACATGCGCACACACGCACGCACGTACACGCACAGAGAGAGAGTGAGAAAGCAGTGGTGGAAGACATACTGATATTTGTACTTCATCTATTTTCAACCTTATCCTCATAATTGGTCCTCACTAATCCTCCATTAGATGACGCTCTGCCTACTCGCTCTGTACTGTCTCAAAGGGTTGTGGACAGATCAGAAACCTACCAGTGCCATCATCAGTGGGGATTCCAAGATAATAGAACCTACAGCCTTTATCTTCCTGGAAAGTTAGCATGCTGAAATAAAGGCCATTGTTCTTGCATTCATTTAAAAAGATGTAACAAGATGTATTTATATTGGCCACATGACATCTCACATTGTCAATTAGTGCCCTAAACAAAGGGGCGTGAGGGGCCCCTATATACTGTACAGCTTTTCGTCCCGTCACGTCTCACATTTGCCATTGACAATGAAAGGAGAATTTATGTCATATGTGCCTGAAATATGACGTAAATTTGTGGCAACACAAACATTAAATGCCATTGACAATGAAAGGAAAATTTACGTCATATGTAGACGAGCAAATCGGCTAACCAATCACATAGATTCAGTTCAAAGAAAAGAAAAGAAAAGATGAAAGAAGATGTTTTTTGAGTGGTGTAAACCACTCCAACAACTGGCTTTGTTAGTTTACGTGTCCACGTGTTTGTTCGTACCAAAAAAATGAGCATGGTTGCTATGGTCACTCAGTTCACACGGGTGCGATTTCATTACGTCAGACATTACGTCAGACCACAGCTGATCAGGCTATATAATACCTTACACCACTCAGTTCACACGGGTGTGATTTTTTAAACATTGTATAGTATATTTATTTTTTGAGTGGTGCAAACCACTCCAATAACCAGCTTTGTCTGTATCTATGTGTCTATGTATGTGTGTACCTGTACGTGGGGCCACGTACGGGTGAGCATGGTTGCTAAGGTTAGTGTGTGACGTCGCACCACTCAGTTCACACGGGTGTGATTTTTTATTGGATGATGTACAACGACAAGATCGCTCCTCACTTCACACGGGTGTGATTTTTGTTAAAAGGGCTCCAAACAAACATTAAAAGTCCATAGACTTGGCTGCCATATGACGTAATTGACAAAAATAAAGGAATAAATACATTTGAAATCTTGAAAAAATATGCCTACTGATGATGTCATTGGTAGGTAGGTTTCTGAACTGTCCACAGCTCCATAAACAAACCTGATACAGTTGTCCAGAACCGCTATCCAACGGATGTGTCCATATATTGGCATATATGTATCTCCAGTGGGGCATATGGGCATATGACATCACAGATCTCCATATATGGGCATAAAATGGACAAGGACTGACAGATACAGTACAGAGGATGGGCGGTGCAACGTAGTTTAAGTAAAAATAGTTAGAGACAGAAGATGAGAAAGCACAGAACCACTTCCTCCAAGCGGGCGATGGCAGTCACTCTCTGAGCGACGAGGAAACCGAGGTCAACTGGTGTTTTAATAAGTGATGGATCCAGAGAGGAGAGCTGCTCACCACGGGGGAGACTACAGGACACAAGTCAAAAGTTCAGCAGATATACAGCAGTAGCCTGGGCACACAAAGCCTTCATATTTCATGAAGCACTTCTCCGTGGCTTCACGGAACACGCGGCTGTGAAGCTGTTTCATGGCAGTTTAAACCACCCAGAACGGGTCAGCCCAGCGGAGGACGAGGAGGAGAAGGAGTAGGAGGAGGAGGGGGACAGGTTTCACATCGACATGCTGGGAGCATCTGTCTGACTGCCAGAGAAATACATTCCTGTACGAGCAGCCATGCATCCCAAAATACACTATTCTCTCTCTCTGGCTCTTTCTCTTTGTCTCTCTATGACTTTGTCTTTCTCTCCACCGCTCTCGCTAGTCTGTCTGTCTGTCTGTCTGTCTGTCTGTCTGTCTGTCTGTCTGTCTGTCTGTCTCTTACTCTGTCTGTGTCTCTCTGTCTCTCTGTCTCTCTCTCTCTCTCTCTCTCTCTCTCTCTCTACCACATCTATCTTTCTAATTTCAAGTAATTTCAAAGTACTTTCTTGGCATTGCTGTTGAAAAGCACATTTTAGAATTTTTTTGGCTAATATATCCAGTCTTCTGGGTATTGGTGATCAATGATCAGTGTAATGTGTATGTACGTGTGTACGTGCCCACGCCCGTGCGCGAGTGTGTGTAAGCCCACGTGGGAATATGCATACTGTATGCTTTGTGCATTTAAATACAATGCAAGAACTTGTTTTTTGCTAAGTAAGCTCCCCACACCTGACCTTCCACTATGGATAATCAGCATCAGCCAGCGCGCTGATGTGTGTGTGTGTGTGTGTGTGTGTGTGTGTGTGTGTGTGTGTGTGTGTGCGTGCGTGCGTGCGTGCGTGCGTGCGTGCGTGCGTGCGTGCGTGCGTGCGTGCGTGCGTGCGTGCGTGCGTGCGTGCGTGCGTGCGTGCGTGCGTGCGTGCGTGCGTGCGTGCGTGTATGTGTGTGTGTTTGTGTGAGAGTGTGTGTGTGCACAGTCTGCACACGCTTGAGTGCACGGACACAAATAACTAAGATGAGAGCACTGACAATGAATACATAAATATATGTATTAAAGGTGTTCCTGTTATGTGCATGTGTGCGTGGCGTGCATGCGTACGTGCGTGTATGTGTGCTGTTCCAGTAGATGGAGGGTGCGTTGAGGGTCAGTGTGTGGTGCAGGCTGCTCCATGCAGGTCAGTGTGTGGTGCAGGCTGCTCCATGAGGGTCAGTGTGTGGTGCAGGCTGCTCCATGCAGGTCAGTGTGTGGTGCAGGCTGCTCCATGAGGGTCAGTGTGTGGTGCAGGCTGCTCCATGAGGGTCAGTGTGTGGTGCAGGCTGCTCCATGCAGGTCAGTGTGTGGTGCAGGCTGCTCCATGAGGGTCAGTGTGTGGTGCAGGCTGCTCCATGAGGGTCAGTGTGTGGTGCAGGCTGCTCCATGAGGGTCAGTGTGTGGTGCAGGCTGCTCCATGCAGGTCAGTGTGTGGTGCAGGCTGCTCCATGCAGGTCATTGTGTGGTGCAGACTGCTCCATGAGGGTCAGTGTGTGGTGCAGGCTGCTCCATGAGGGTCAGTGTGTGGTGCAGGCTGCTCCATGAGGGTCAGTGTGTGGTGCAAGCTGCTCCATGCGGCAGAGCAGAGTGTGTACCCAGCCGTCGCCTCGCACTGTGGCAAAGACTGGCATATTTTAAACATGTAGGGAAATAGGGACACCAGGCTTAATGTGGTTAATGCATGGTGGCCCCTTGACCTTGAAGGACAAAGTTTCATGATGAAAGTCCGCCCTTCCGATCTGAAGTTATTTTGTTCTCAGAGAGACAGACGCACTATTTAATGGATTATAAAAACATATGAATATGAATCGCTATTTTTGGGCATGTCATTATAAACAACAACGTTTAAAAAAAATCCCAAACCTTAAAGAAATGGAGAAAATATCAGATCTACATGATCTTAGCCACAGCAAGCTATTTTAGAAGAAAGAAATCGATATAGTTGCAGATCCCAGAGTTCCATCGGTAATGAAGTGTGTAGCATTGGCGCTACACCCCCAAATATACCAGCCTGATATAGACTGAGAGAGACAGCATCAAGTGTTTTATTTATATGATAAATCAGTTGTAGCAGATTTTGGAGAGAAAGAAGGCAAGTTCCAGTATACTCCAATACTCGTTGGCTGGTGGCCCCTCCCTTCTACATGCTGCTGTCAGAACTGCTTTGTAGTTTTGGAACTGCTTCTAGATCTGCTATTTTTGAAAAAATTGGGCTTAAGTGGTCACGTTTTTGTCATCCTTTAGTAGGCTATTTCATGAAATGACACCTCTGCTCACAACAAGTACTTAGCGTAAATGGCATACAGTTGGGTGCCACCGATATTGTCCCTTATCATTTGACCCATTTAGGCCTGACCTCAAAATTTAAAAAAATCCTTCTAAATCCTCCAGTTTTCTGAAATAAATATTTTCACGATTTTCAAAAATAGCAGATCTACAAGCTCATAGCGCGCCACCGAGTGGCGCGCTATGAGCTTGTAGATCTGCTATTTTTCAATAGCTAAATTATAACAATGTTTAAAACACCAAAAGGGGTTCCCGCCCAAAATTGGTTAACTGTCCTTTTGCGCAGATCACGCAAACCTCAGCAAAAAGAAAAGGACAATATCGATGGCCTCCAACTGTAACTGTATCAATTTATGTCATTTCGCTTTTTTGGAAGGAACATTTTAAGGATTATCACGTTAAAGTGCACAGGCTGTGCGAACTACAGGCTCATCTTAATAATACATGAGCTCCCCTGAAAATATGATTTGTGAAATTTGGAGGCGGTGGGGTCTGTAAAATAGTGAATGCTATTTTCTGCCAAGCCTTTCTATTCTTCTGTAACTTCATTATCATGGATCACACGTAAAACTAGGCGATTAATGATGCATGATTCATACATGAGGGAGTTTCATCACTGATTCACTTTAATAAAGACATGAATGCTATTCTTGTCATTGTCATGGCAGTGTGGCAGCGCAATATCATAGACCTCACCGACTTGATCTCCGTGCTCATGCATGTGTGTGTTGTTGATATGTGATGCATTTGATGTCTTCATTGTACCAAGAAATGAAGAAACCATCGCTGTCGGCAGAAACCTTGTATCTCCATAGTTCAACTTTGAAAGATTTTTGTTTTGTTTTGTTCTTTGTCGAAAATTAAGAACACCACAAGAATGTGTTCTTAATTTCGTCACTGTCAGGCAGAAAGAGAAACCTAATATCTCCATATTGTAACTATTTGTGTTTTTTCGTAAATGAATGCCGTGTCACACAAAAGCATCAAAAATAGCAGATCTACAAGATTGAAACGCAGACATAATGAGGTTTCCACCCAACAGAGATGATTTGTTCTGCCTGGTTAAATAAAGCTTAAATTAAAAATAAATACATACAGTAAAAGTACGACAGTGTAGCGCAAAATTAACGGAAATTCCGTTACGCCTCGTGACACGCTCCATATATGGTCGTCTCCATATATGAAGATCACAACACTGACCTCATCAAACCCTGGGTGGCCATACATGGAGAAGACTGGATATTATGCATATATGGAGCCGGCCAGCAACTCAAACCTCAAACCCTTAGATCTCCATATATGGAGTTGACCTGTTCTGACATTCCATATGTTGATCCTTCCCCACCGGTCCTTCCTCTTGTCCGATGTCTCCCTTTTGACTGAAACCTGTCCATTCAAACTCTATTATTATTAGTGCAGCTTATAGATCGGCTATTTTCAACACGTTTTCATAACACTCTTGCACGGCATTAACATACAAAAAAAACAACATGGGCCGTGGCTGAGCGGTCCAGGCACCTATGGGCCGTGGCTGAGCGGTCCAGGCACCTATGGGCCGTGGCTGAGCGGTCCAGGCACCTATGGGCCGTGGCTGAGCGGTCCAGGCACCTATGGGCCGTGGCTGAGCGGTCCAGGCACCTATGGGCCGTGGCTGAGCGGTCCAGGCACCTATGGGCCGTGGCTGAGCGGTCCAGGCACCTATGGGCCGTGGCTGAGCGGTCCAGGCACCTATGGGCCGTGGCTGAGCGGTCCAGGCACCTATGGGCCGTGGCTGAGCGGTCCAGGCACCTATGAACCAACATGGGCCGTGGCTGAGCGGTCCAGGCACCTATGAACCAACATGGGCCGTGGCTGAGCGGTCCAGGCACCTATGGGCCGTGGCTGAGCGGTCCAGGCACCTATGAACCAACATGGGCCGTGGCTGAGCGGTCCAGGCACCTATGAACCAACATGGGCCGTGGCTGAGCGGTCCAGGCACCTATGGGCCGTGGCTGAGCGGTCCAGGCACCTATGGGCCGTGGCTGAGCGGTCCAGGCACCTATGGGCCATGGCTGAGCGGTCCAGGCACCTATGGGCCGTGGCTGAGTGGTCCAGGCACCTATGCCGTGTCGCGGGTTCAAGTCTCGAGCCCGACGACCTTTGCTGCGTGTCTTCCCCCCGTTTCTCTCCCCCTTTCCTGTCAAGATGTACTGTAACCTACATATCAATAAAGATGTACTGTAACCTACATATCAATAAAGATATACTGTAACCTACATATCAATAAAGATGTACTGTAACCTACATATCAATAAAGATGTACTGTAACCTACATATCAATAAAGATATACTGTAACCTACATATCAATAAAGATGTACTGTAACCTACATATCAATAAAGATGTACTGTAACCTACATATCAATAAAGATGTACTGTAACCTAAATATCAATAAAGATATACTGTAACCTACATATCAATAAAGATATACTGTAACCTACATATCAATAAAGATGTACTGTAACCTACATATCAATAAAGATGTACTGTAACCTACATATCAATAAAGATATACTGTAACCTACATATCAATAAAGATGTACTGTAACCTACATATCAATAAAGATATACTGTAACCTACATATCAATAAAGATATACTGTAACCTACATATCAATAAAGATGTACTGTAACCTACATATCAATAAAGATGTACTGTAACCTACATATCAATAAAGATGTACTGTAACCTACATATCAATAAAGATATACTGTAACCTACATATCAATAAAGATATACTGTAACCTACATATCAATAAAGATATACTGTAACCTACATATCAATAAAGCCAAAAAACATCTAAAAAAAAAAAAAAAAGCAAGTGCTAACAGAAGGAAGTAGGCTAACATGATGCTTGCAGCTATGTGCTTCTTTGCAAAAAGAGTCAGTCGGTCCTCTACTTGAGGCACCACCCCATAAAGCCATGGTATAGTTCACACAATGAAAACGCATGTGTCTGCAGTGCACATGATTCACCTAGGAAAATAATCCATTTGTCTTCATTATTTAAGTGAACAATTCCTGACATCACTTCCACAGTTTGACCTTGAAATGTCTCCTTGGATAAGAAGAATAACTCTATGCTACCAGCCTGGCTGTGTGACACTGTGTGCGTCTGTGTCACCAAATCACACTTCACCACTCTCTCATCCTCTCTCTGTATGCCCTGTGTGCCTGTCTGCCTGAGCTATTGATTCAGTGTGTGTGACTATGTGTGTGTGCGTGCGTGCGTGCGTGCGTGCGTCGTGTTGTGTTGTTTATGCACTGGTTTAAAAAGATTTATACTGTTAGGCTTACAATTAGGATACTGATTGCCAATCAGTATCCTAATTGTAAGCCTCACAGTATAAACAAATAACACGGTAACAGTAAAAACACAGTATAAACACTAACCCCAATCAGTGATTGGGGTTAGTGTTAGGATTAGAGGTTATATTTAGCGGTTAGCTAAATGTGTGTGCATGTGTGTGTGAGTGTGTGTGTGTGTGTGTGTGTGTGTGCGTGCGTGCGTGCGTGCGTGCGTGCGTGGTGTGCTGGACTCACCAGTGCGTTGAGGCGGCCGCGTGCGTTCACAGCATGCTTCAGAGCCAGTTTGACCAGCAGATGCAGCCTCAGCACCACGGCCTCCATGTCCTGCTCTTCCCTCATGGCTCCGCTCAGCTTCGCCAGCCCGTCCACGTAGCTCCGCCAGTGGGGCTGCACCTCCGCCGCGCCCCCCAGGCAGCCCTGCATCACCGCCTGGCAGAAGCCCTTGCAGGCCGGAGGCCCCAGCAGGCCGTGGCAGTGCGGGCAGTACCACAGCCTGAGCAGGGAGCGCCCGCAGTCGCGCGCGGGCCGCAGGTGGTCCGTGGTGTTCACCACCTCGATGCCCAGGTTCAGCGCCTGCAGGAAGACGCGCGTGGCGAGCAGCGAGCGTGACAACCGGGTCATCATGAGCTTGGGGTAGTGTCCGAAGGCGCCCGAGTCCTTCCACGCCCCTCTCAGGCACTCCTCGGACACAGAGGCAGAACCTCCACCCAGCAGCCGGCGGTAGGCCAGGGGGAAGAGGCGGGCGTAGAAGGCCGCCACCATGTGGTCGACGGAGGAGTCGGAGCCCAGGATGTAGAAGGAGACGTCCTGGAAGAGCTGTCCCACCGAGCCATGGGCCCCGCCCCCCAGCCCCGCAAACTCTGACCTCAGCATGGACAGCGTGGAGTTACGGCCATGGCGGAGAACCAGGTCAAAGGCCTCTGAGAGACACAGAGAGAGAGAGAGAGAGAGAGAGAGAGAGAGAGAGAGAGAGAGTGTGTGAGAGAGAGAGAGTGTGTGAGAGAGAGAGAGAGGGGGAGGGAGAAAGAGAGAAACAGAGAGAAATAAATAATAGTAGCAAGACGGATAGAAAGAGAGAAAGAGACCGACAGAGAGAAAGAAACGGAAAGAGGAGAAATGAGAGACGGAAACAGAAGGAGAGAGAGAGACATCATTAGACTTGCTGTTTGAAGGTTGTTACATTCAGGATATGAAGACTTGTCTCTACAATCTGAACAAAAATGCTGTCAACAGCAGCACAGCACTTCAAATAAAATAAAGACAGTAAAGCCTCAACTGCAGACGGGAGCAGAGATCCAAGGCTTTGAGGGTTTGACAAACCCTGAGAAACCTGGCCATGTGCTGGAAACGAATCATTGGCCTTTCAAGTAGGGAAAGTGAGGTCTTATCAACAATGTGGCAAAGAAGCAAGAGCTCTGCCCCATCGACCAGGAGGCCTAAAGAGCGAGGAACAGACAATAGAGGGGATTTAAAGCTCCATTAGTGACCGTAGCAGGGGAGCTGAGAGACAGAGTAGGCCGGTCTGTTGGGGAGACGGGACTGGTCCATGACATCACTTCATCTCTGCTCTCACTGATTCAGGGGACGCTTGTGATGTCACTGTTATCGATTTACAACAGCTGTTCATTTCAAGGCAACGACCTTCTTCACTTCCTTTTTCTTGGGTGGCTTTTTTAAAACCTATTACTTTGAGAGCTTTGTCCCCCCCCCCTCCCCCCACACCTCTCTATTCCCTGTACACACTCAACTGCGTCGCCATGCACAGCTCCAACATCATCATGACATATGCTGATGACTCGAAAATTATGAGGCGGATTGTCGATGACGACGATACTGCCAACAGGAACGAGGTCAGGTTAATGACTCTATGGGGTCAGGAGAACAGCCTCACTCTCAAAGTCAACAAGAACAGGCAGCTGATCGTGGACTAGGAGAGAGCATGCCCCGAACTACATTGATGGCGTTGGAATGGAAAGAGTGATTTCAATGTCCTTGGTGTACCTGGTGAAAAAGGCCCAGCATTGCCGGTATCGTCTGCACCTTAAGACATTCTGTGTGATTCCGCACATCTTGAGGTTTTTCTACAACAGCACCAACGAGATCATCCTTATGAGCTGCAGCATCACTACATGGTGTGGAAACTGAAAAGAATCTTTCCCACTTTTTTTTTTACAAACCTGTGATGTGACAATAAAGTTGAGTGCAGTGGAGTGGAGAGGAGTTGTGCATGTAGGCAGCCCAGCAAGGAGAGAACTGCATGAGGATGCATGTGGATATAAGGGATGTTTGGGCTGGTGGTGTTTGTTTATGTCCCGGAGCAGCTGTGGGAGTGATTTAGCACCGCTGTCCCATCCCCGAACAATCACACACAAGGTGTCCTTCAGTCCTTCATAGCAAGCTACTGGTGGAGTGAAGGTCAATGAAGGTTGATGGACCACAGAAGACCATGGCCCTCATTTATCAATGAGGGCCATGGTCGGCCCAACCAGCCGACCACACACCAGCTTACTCATATAATAATCACTCCATAAACGTTCATATAATTGACAGACACCTTACTCTGGCTATCTATCCGTCATAAACGTGGTGTCACAGACAACAGTAACAGAGGACACAGTGACAGAGGAGGAGATGCAAAACAGCAGCGTGTGTGTGTGGCTCTGCCAGAGCTGTGCACGTCCAAACTTATTCAAACGTAGGTAGAAGGGAAACAGACAACTCGTAGGCCTACATATATTTATTATTTAAATCATGGTTCAGGTGTACGTTCACTAATATATCTTTATTTATACAACACACAGTTGGGATTGCAAGTTGGATGTGTGTGTGTGTGTGTGTGTGTGGGACAACAACATGACAGGCAGCAAGGTCAGAGTTATTTGGAAACTCTTTTCTTATTAGCTTCCCTATCTTGTTTGGTTGTATTCCAGTTATTCATGTCGTAAGGTCGGGGCGTTTCGATGAATATTTAAGGTTACAAAGTTACAGGTAAAGAGTAGGAAAAATAAAAAGTACAGTTGTGTAGAGCAAAACAAGATATGTAGGCTACTGTATGATCAAACAGCAGTGTGCTGCTGCCTGCGCACACAGCACAGCACGTCCCTGCTGGGTGAATCTATGCAGCTTCCAAGATGCATTGGTGGCAGAAGTAGTCAGATGGTTTGACTAAAGTAAAAGTAGAAATACCAGAATGTAGAAATACAAGTAAAAGTCCTGTATACAAAATGTTACTAGAGTAAAAGGACAAAAGAATTGTAATCAAAATATACTTACAGTAAATAAAATAATTACTCATTATTGTGACGTGCAGAATGGTCCATTTCAAATATTAGTGGATTGTAATTACAATTACTATTAGTAATGCATTCACAATGCAGCTGGTTAAGGTGGGGCTGATTTGAATTCCTTTATGTGCTGCTGTGCAGCTTAACGATAACAATCAATCATAATTAATCAATTAATGTATGTTTTGTCATTATAATCGAACGTAAGTAAGTAACCTACTAAACCTGACACATAATTGTAGTAGAGTAAAAAGTACAATATTTGCCTATAAGATACTATAAGGTAAAACCTTACTAATACCTCAAAACTGTAGGAAGCTGTACCCCAGCAAGCCTATTCTGGGGGAAACATTCATCAAAAATAGCATTTTTTGGGGTGAAGAGATTTGCTGTAGACTGAAAAAATGGCGGTCCGTTTGACTAAGAATAGAGAGTTTAAGTGGTTAAGTCCAGTACTTGAGTAAATGCGAGGAGGATGCAAGGACGCTCGTCCAGACATCTGTCTAGATTTTCAGGGCAGAACCGTCCTGCTGTGCCTGAGAATCACCTCCCTCTGTGATCAATGAGACAGATGTGCAGAATTCAGAGACAGACCGGAGGAGAGAACAACACACACACGCGCACACGCGCACGCACACGCACACGCACACGCACACGCACACACACACACACACACACACACACACACACCAACAGAAATAGCGCTGCACAGACACAGTAAATTGAAGTGCATTAGGATTGGTTGCGTTTAAATTGCGCCCAATCCTGAGAGGGTGGGGGCTATTACTGAGAAGTGAACACGAGCCCCTCCCTCTTCCCCCTGGTCTCTATGACGACCTCTTAAATCACACACCATGTAATGTAAGATAGTATCTCTAAGTATCACTTGCACCGCAGCTGAAGGGCTACTTTATAATGGTTAAAAGGAGAGACTACAAGGCTCTTGATGAGTGCAATACAATGGCTCTAAGTAGCCGGAGGGGTCACAGAGCTGCCTGTTAAGAAGCACTGAGGGCCCATTTCCTGGGTGCGTGGCTCTGTGAGATCAGGTGTCCTTTAATGGAAGGGAGAGAGGCCTGTGACATCCTGCGTCTGGCTTGCAGTGCCGACGATGAGGAACAAGCATTAACAGATGCGGGGACACACGCATTAACATATTGGGTCACACAGAAGAAAATTAGCAGTAGCATTTGTATTGCCGGGAGCATCACGAGCGTGCTCGTATAGAAGGAGGTAATTGCTGGCTATCGGGGAAAAAAATAGTTTTCCTTTGAGACCGGAGCCATTCCCCGGGCAGAAACGCCGATACAATGCACAGGAAAAAAACTCTGCCTATGGCATCTCTCTCTCTTTCTCTTTTCTCTCTCCTCTCTCAGCCCTCCTTCTTTCAGCAGCCAAGGAATGTTTACTGGATGGATTTGGCTCCCCTCAACTTAGCCTTGGAATTAAAATATGTATAAGCGAGTTGCTGAACAGCGTCCAATACTCAACAAGTTCTCTATCAAGCTGTCATTGAGAATCGTGTAAGTCAGCAAAGTGTTGCGCTGCCACGGGATGCTTTATCATCATGGGGTCCATATATACGCTTTCCGCTCTATCAGGCCATTCATCAAAGATGTCAATTAAAGTATAATCAAATGCTGGATCAGCTCTGGCCTCCATATTAATATGCCGGGAACTGACTTTTAACTATTGCCTCTCCCCCACAAGGGTACAAACACTTCTATCTGACTATCTGAAGCTTCTCACAGATGTAAAACAAAACGCACGTACACGCACACACACACACACACACACACACACACACACACACACACACACACACACACACACACACACACACACACACACACACACACACACACACACACACACACACACACACACACACACACACACACACACACACACACACACAATCTTTTTTGCGTCAGCCTTCAGTGATCTCCACAAGGATGCCACTCTGGCTGTTAAATAAGTCAACTCTAAAGTCCTCTGCACACAAAGCAGTTAGGAGGCCAAAGGTATTTAGTAATTACAAATCATGTTTTATACTTTGCAAGTTGAACTTGTAACCATATGTTGTATTTGTGCAGATATACCATATATGTTCTATTAAAGCTGTTGTATGTGATATTCTTTTTAAGTTAAGCTAAAATGTTATTGTTATAGAGTGAGGGCTACATCTTGCGCCTATTTTACTATTTTAAAAAAACATTTAAAATAGTTCAGTCAGACAACTCACGGAATAGATTTAACCAATATTTATTATAGAATGAGAATACAAGTGTGCATATGATATTTATCTTGGCGTTCGGCTCTGCTGCATTTACTCCCTGCTCGGCACGATTAACCATCATAAACATTAAGAGCAGGGAGATAGATATACAATGAACCCCCCATGGGGAACATAAATAACAGAGCCCACCGGTGGTGCTGGGGTGGTGGTGGGAGCAAACATCACATAACAACGGGAACCATAGCAGAAGGAAGGCAGGAAGAGCATGCAGACTAGTGAGCTTAAGTAGCCCGCCCAATATCTTCATCAGCGAATGACGTGTGGGACTTGCACGCACTTATACACCCACATAGAAATTCAGCATGTTAACCCCTTGAGTATAGAATGCGCCTTTGAGCACGGCATGAATTCCCTCGAGTGTGACTGACTGAACTAACTCCACAAGCTACGTGTCATTTCAAATAGCCGATCTACAAGCTCACAATGTCTCGATGTAGATCGGCTAGTTGAACTATTTTAAAATGTTTTTTAAAATAGTAAAAAATGACAAATTAGTTCAGGGGTAAGGGATAAGGGTGGCGCAAGATGGAGCCCTGAGTGTTTATTTAGGCTGGAACCCAGGCTAGCCAATTTTGTCCAATCAGGAGAATTGGACAAAAGTTTACTAAAGTGCTGGAAAGACAGAGATATATTGATATCACTTACAGCACAACATTTGTGAACAGAAATATTATGAATGCAAACCACAGACTTGATGACCTTGGCTGGCATCCTCCATTCTGTTGAGGAAAACATCAACAGATGGATAGCTTTACCATTGTCTCTACAGAGTAGAGCAGAAATATTGAAAACTAATGCTTTACCAAAGCTTACTTATATCACCGCATCTATTTATCTTAAGTTTCCTCAAAACTGGTTCAGAGACATCAATTCAATTTTTATCCGATTCCTTTGGAATAACAAAAGGCCTAGAATAGCTTACAAGAAATTAATTATACCCATATATAGTGGGGGGTATATAGAGTCCCAGATGGATTCCAGTATTATCTTTCATATAATGCAAAGTATCCATTGACTTGGTCCTTTAAACCCGACTCTCCGCCGAATGGCTGGAGAAGACCATCAGATGTAGAAATAAGAACATGTCCTTGACATAAATGTGGTATTGTCCAAAACCATAACCTCTATATCCGATAACACAGTTACTGGGTTTTCGTGCTGTATCGTGAAGCAGCTACACAGGAAGATTCAGCTTTGAGGGGGTTTCTCTTCCCATCCTGTCCCATTTTGTGTAACCCCATCCCCTCAGTTGGAGGATGCACTTTAAGTAATACAACTTAGCAGAGTTATGACATTACACAGGGGGACACAGCTATAGCGAGTATTAGTGACAAACCTTACCATTTAATAAACTCTTCCTTTTTAGTGCACAACTATAGTCCGTTGTAAATAAGAACTATAAAGAGGGAGTTTTGCTGGACATAATTATGCTCAGAGTGGGATCCGCTTTGTATTTTGTGCATTATAGGCAAAAATGTGTGATGTCTATTTGTCTTCACTGACTGTAAACAGTTTAATATTTAGGGACTTAGGCGCATGACCAATATCTATAAACACTTCTCAGTGGAATAGAATAAGAGGTCGGCTTTGAGCTAAAACATGTGTTAGATTTGTCATTATAATGATGAATAGAGCTCATATTACACCTGTTAGATCTTCCAATGTGGACGACAAATACCATGCTCTACATACTGTATGCTGGCAGTGGCACAGGTGTGGCAATGGAGATTCACTTCTTCATGTGCTTTGGGATCAAGCGGCAAGTAATCTGCACTGGAGTTGAAGCCCCCTTCCCGAATCTCTTAACACAATCAGTGCCGGAAGTCCTTCAAAATAAGAGCTCTGGGGTGCTGGAAAGACATGGCCGCTTTTACTCGGAAACCCATGACCCGGAAACAATCCACTAAAAAAAGTGTACTTTACATTGCTAGCTTACATTGCGATCGTTTTAATTTATACGATATATGATCCAAAAAGTGTTCATATTTTGTGGGAGAGACGGATGAGGAGCAGAAATGAAGCGCCAGTATATCGATCCGTTCAACACCACGGAGAGTGCCCTGGATTAGGAGAGACGAGTCATTCTTTCCGCCGCAGTCAATGGTAAGCTAACAATTGCCTAGAGTGTAGCATACGGTAGCCGAAAGGCAAACTGACAAATAAAAAAAAGGAAAAAAATCAGAATATTCTTATCTCGCCCTGTATCATTGAGGATGCGCTAAGACGTCTGAGGACGTCGTATGTACGCGTCGATTGGGCCCGCTAGGACGTGTGGCGACGTCCTACGGACGGGAACGGTTAAGGGTGCAATTCCCATTAATGGCCCTACAGATGTCACTATTTTACCTCCTACAGGCTCCAGAAGAATACTCTCAATAAAGGTGATTATTGGTTCTACCAATACAAGTGAAGATCCGCCACCGCAGGCATTAGCAGTCGTTCTTTTCGGGCTTCAAAACAGGTCTGTAGAAACCACAGGGCTCCCTTTGTCCATATTTTTTACAGTCCAGCTGGAAGTTATATCCCTTATATCAGAGTTTTTGAGTGGTGCAACTGCAACCACTCCAAGGAACAGCAATGTCCGTGTTAACCTATGTGACTATGAGTACCAGTAGGGGCAAAAGTGGCGCTGTTGTGCCAGAAACAGAGAGAGAGAGATATAGTGCTGCACTGTTGCCTGCTAATGAGAGAGAGAGAGGGGGGGGGGGGGGGGTTAGGTGGAGAGGGGAGTTGCACCACTCAGTTCACACGGGTGTGATTTTTTTATGTTAATCTCCCTGTCTGCTGGGTCAAAAACCTGATAATAAATATTGTTGGAGTTACTGTTAACTAATTTTGGACATTGGGTCGAGACCCAAAAGAGAGATTAAACGTTTGCCCGGGACCCAAACTAGTGAAAATAGCAGATATATGATATACAAGCTCACAATGCGTTGCTTCGGGTGTGTTGCGGGCTTGTAGATCAGCTATTTTCACTTCTTAAATATTATTTTTATTTATTCATGGCAGTTATTTGATTTGTAATGTATACAATTATTTTATTTTTATTTAGTATTATTTTTTTTAGAAAAAAATGTAGGAAAATAAATTAGTATTTTGATTAATACTGAGTTGAGACCCATAAAAATGAGTCTTCTTCGGGACCATTCCCGTGCATTCTGTTGGCATGGGGAGCAATGCCAACATGGTGGCATCAAAAGAGTTAATAGTAAATACAACAGAAATTCTGAATAAAGTCACTCAATAACATCCAAGACCATTTGTTGAGCTGGTTGATGTAAATGGACACTTACGGCGCTATTTTGGACCCATGTTTACACCATCAGAGGGGATTTTACTGTCGACATGCAGGGAATGTGCTGCACGTGAACTAGCGCAGTGCATCATGTATACCAGGCGGGCAGAACACTCATTATCCCCAGGAGGGGGAACGAACCATCAATAAATTAGCCGTCCAACGAGACTAATCCATTTGGCTTGATGGAGTGTCACCTGTAGATGGATGGAGGCACGGGAGCCACCTGGTCCTGCGTGGTGACAGCAGAACCTGTCCAGGACCCAGACTGAGAGATGGAGAGAACTCGCTGTTCAGACACCAGCTAGAAGGACTGGACTTACAATGCATGCATGATAAACACTCACACATGCACACATGCACACAGGCATGCTCACGCTCACACGCACACACGCGCACACACACACACACGTGCGCGCGCACACGCACACGCACACGCACACACACACACACACACACACACACACACACACACACACACAGTAACAGAGAGAGAGAGCAGTGAAATTCACACACAGGCACAAGGGTACACTGTTGAGTGCGGACGCATCTACAGAATCCTTTAACAGTGTTTGATTAATTTCATTATGATCTTGTCTATTGTAGTAATGATGTCTATTTGTCTTCACTGACTGTAAACATGATTCTTATTCAAGGCACTTGTTGTCCAGGTAACCTGAGAGTTTGCTTCACCTGACGAGCTGCACTCTATACCAGGTTGTGTGTGTGTGTGTGTGTGTGTGTGTGTGTGTGTGTGTGTGTGTGTGTGTGTGTGTGTGTGTGTGTGTGTGTGTGTGTGTGTGTGTGCGTGTGCGCTAGGTGCCAGGGGCTTACGGGACAGGGGCGGCGAGGCAGGGTGGGTTGGGCTGATTCCTGGAACAAAGCAGACAGGATGCTGCTGGTAAGGACCAGATAGCATCGCCAGGCCACGAGGGCCAATGGACACAACTCAGACAGGTATTAGGTTACTCCATCTGTTAGAGAGGGCCTATAATCATACACACAAACACATACTGTAGTATGCACGCACGCACGCACGCACGCACGCACGCACGCACGCACACACGCACACACACAGACACACACATACTGTGCTCACACATACAGAAATTGGCACATGAACGAATACACATCTACTGTACACACACACAAACAAGGAATGTGCACACACAACACAGCAGCAATCGCGGTGGTGAAGGTGTGAGAGAACATTAATTTTGGCTAAGCTCAGCATGCAAGGTGTGAGTCAGGTGAGAACCAGGAACCCTACCTGATTACACAGACACACATATGATACACACGCACACACATTGCCAAATTGCCATTTGTATCCCTAACCCTGAAGCCCAAAATAGCCAAAGATTGGATATTTTTTGGTGCACAACACACACAAGAAAGTATAAATCAGCATAACTCCAACCACAACCCTTAGACCTATCCTCAAAATTCCTAATCCTAAACCTAACCTGAATTGTTTCCTAATTGTAAGCCTAGATCTCTAAAACTCATTCCAACCATAAAACAAAAAATTCTCTTGTGAGGACCAGAGAAACGGTCCTCACAATGTCTATTTTCAAATTCTACTATACTTAATTCTACTATACTTTGGCACACACACACACATGCATGC
Source organism: Electrona antarctica (assembly GCF_951216825.1). NCBI lineage: Eukaryota > Metazoa > Chordata > Actinopteri > Myctophiformes > Myctophidae > Electrona > Electrona antarctica. The sequence continues at coordinate 38,277,382 of NC_136806.1, forward strand.
CAAACGTGCTGATCTGTCAGTCTGCTTGTGTATTCCATCTCTTCACCACAACACTGACTGCATTGATCTCTGGAGGCGCGGTCCTTCCTAAGGTCAAAGTTCAGCTCCGGTCCTTCCAGACAGGCGCCTTCAAAGGGCAGCTAGTGAAGGACACACTCTAGAGGCACCAAGGAAGCTAGTGAAGGACACACTCTAGAGGCAGCAAGGAAGCTAGTGAAGGACACACTCTAGCAGTGGTTCCCAGAGATTAGACGTTTGCCCGGGACCCAAACTAGTGAAATTAGCAGATCTACAAGCACACAACGCGTCGCTTTGCGCAGCATTGAGAGCTTGTACAATTTACAATTTTCAATTAAAGCATTTAGCAGATGCTATAATCCAGAGCGATTTACAGTAAGCAAGAACAAAACATGGTAATACATCAAATACTTAAAAAGTAGTCATCAAGAATCATACGTACACTAAGAACCTAACAGTGGAATAATGAAACTATGCGTATACATTTTAGAGTGCTATGTCTACATAAAATGCTATCTAAGTTTAAGTTAAGCCTTTGAATACGCCTGTAAGGTCGTCTGGGCTAGGGCAAGTGCTACGATAAGTGCTACGGGCTAAGATGAATTCTGAAGAGGTGGATTTTCAGACTACGGCGGAAGATTGGGAGTGAGTCTGCAGTTCTGATTGTAATGGGTGCATTCCATAGTTGAGCCAGAAGGGAGAAGAGTTTGGCACGTGTGGAGCGTTGTCCTGGTGTTTTTAATTAATGTACTTCCAGCTTCCCTGCATTGGCTCATCTGAGCGTGCGGGAGGGTTTGTAGGGTCCGATCAGACATACCTTTGGTTGCTTTGAAGGCCAGCATTATAGAGTTTTGTACTCTGTGCAGAGACCGGGAGCCAATAGAGGGAGTGGAGAAAGGGGGAGACATGTGAGAATTTTGGCAGGTTGAAGACCAAGTGAGCAGCGGCATTCTGGATCAATAGGAGATGCTTAAATGCGCATGCCGGCATTGCCGGTAGGCCAGTAAGGAGAGTTACAATAGTCAAGTTTTTATATGACTCCTGGTTGAGTCAGCTTCGCAGCTTGTAGATCGTCCTTATTTTTAAATGGAATGTTTGTTTTAAAATTCATTGAAATTATTTTCAAATGTTTAATGCAAAAACATGAAGGACATGTTGGACCCAAGGAGGCTAGTGAATGACATAGCGAGGCAGGGTGACCTGGAGTGACATGACCCTGAGGAGGAAGAGACATTGCTGTGAGGAGGCTGCCAGGATGGAGAGGACGGCTTTGATGCTGCAATCAAAGACTAGCTGGAGTCAGCCAGTGCATAATGAAGATTTACACACGCACGCAGAGGCACACACGCACGGCGCACGCACGCACGCACGCACGCACGCAGGCAGAGGCACACACGCACGGCGCACGCACGCACACAGAAAAATCTGCATGGATCATCAGAGACATGACACTTCCTACAACTAGTTGAAAAACAAGAGGGTTGTGCATACCCAGTCCCTCGCTGGTAGATACAGTTGAACAGAAAACACATACAACTCACTCACACACACACACACACACACACACACACACACACACACACACACACACACACACACACACACACACACACACACACACACACACACACACACACACACACACACACACACACACACACACACACACACACACACACAAACACTTACATGAATATAGATGCATAGTACCTGATTATCGCTGATTGTTTGGGATGAGGGCGATGTAAAAGTGAATAAAACTCCAGAGAGTTGCTCAACACGAGGATACCATTACACTGCTGATTGGAACGGATTGACTGGGGTGTTCTTTGTTGCCATCTGCTTCAGCTCACATCACACACACATCACCTCACAAACTGTTCAACTTTTGCGTTTCTTCTTCAACAAGAACTGAGGAATCATCAGTCAGGACTCAGGAATCATCCTTCACCCCACCAGCACCATGATCAGGCCTGCACCTTTTTGTTTATGGCTTTTAGTTGCAATGCAACAAGCATGAGTAGGCATTGGTGCATATGTTTATTGTGGACACAGAGTGCCTTCGACCCTAACTTGAAGGACAACCAAAATGGCTTTCAAGAGGAGATAACCACCCTAGCCCAGATCTTGGCCTTAAGGAGGATCATTGAGGAGGTGAAGTTTAACACTGTGGCAGCTGCGCTGTGTTTCATCTACTTCAAAAGGGCATTTAACTTGACACAGAGGCATGATGATGAAGCTACTCAAGGATTACAGTGTTCCTCCTACTACTAAGGGCCTAGGAGTCATGTACACCAAGGTTATTATAACCCCAGGCGGCAACAGTGCAGAGTTTGACTTCCTGGCGGGGTGCTGCAAGGGTACACACTCATCCCGTTGCTCTTCATTATAGTACTGGACTATGGATTTTTGGCAGGCCATAATTGGATGAGAGCAATAACTTGGCTTCACTATAACACCCAGGAGGTCAGAAGACTCCCTGCTGTAGCCCTAACAGACCTGGACTATGCGGATGACTGCCTGCTATCTGACCATGTGGTGCAGGCACAGGTGCTCTTGACCACAGTGGAGGCAGAGTGTGCCAAGGTTGGTTTGCGCAATATTGCAATATTAATATCCTCCCTGACCATTCCCCTCTGAAGTCAACAGGAGGCACTGCGTGAAAGAATAACACAAAAAAATCCATAACTTTCAAAACCTGGGCTTCATCAGGTCAACGCAACAGTTCCACACGACAGTTCTGTAAAATGTCTAAATGGCGTGGCCAATGTGTGGAAGTCCAATAGCATGAGCTATGGGAGCCAACACATGGGCTTCCATCACGAGGGCAACCCACACAAACCTATGTGGACTTACTAAAGAAAGACGCAGGGCGGAAAGTACTGGCAAGCTAGCCAGATGTAGGAAGGATCGAGATGATCGGAGACGCCGCTCATTTGAGGACGACCTAGAGAGAGACTATAGGATGTCTAAGAAAAAAACTGAAACCAAACAGAATTTTAAGAACATAATAAAAATGAAATAAAAATAGACATAGGAATATCTAACTATAATAACTATGATGCACGCATGCACGCGCCACACACACACACACACATCCGGTGCTGCTAAACGTTTGCCTGATTACCATGGACTCCATTCATTCTCTAACATCGAACCCTGACCTAAACACACTTAACCTACATTAAGCCCTAACCTCAAAACAACCCCTTGGCAAAGTGAGGACCAGCAAAATGTCGGTTATCAGAACACATAGCCCTACACACACAAGAAAACACACTCACTCACATGCATAGGCATGCACAGACACTCACACACACACACACACACACACACACACACACACACACACACACACACACACACACACACACACACACACACACACACACACACACACACACACACACACACACACACACACACACACACATACACACACACACACACACACACACACACACACACACACACACACACAACTCTTTTGAGGCCAGGGACAGAGAGTAGAGAGGAGTAGAGAACAGTGTTGCCATGTCCGCTAATTATTATTGTCTCCACCAGGCCGAAGGCATGGGGAGAGAGTATGTTTTGCACTCCGTCCGTCCGTCCATCCGTGTGTCCATCCGTGTGTCCGTCCGTCCGTGTGTCCGTCCGTCCGTCAGTCTGTGAACAGTTAATCTCCGGCACCGTTAACCCGGTCAAATTTTTCACACACACACTCCCTGGATGCCAACGATGAACCTCTGCCCCAACATTTTCAGAACGGCCTGTTATAGCGCCACCAGGAGGCCGCTTTGTGCAAAACAAGTTTTTGGACAGTACACCTACAGATTTTGTGCAAACATCACGCAAATTGGTACAGTCTCTCTAGAGCCATTCAACGAAACGGGTCTTTCAGATTTCGCAAAGTTCGCAGGAGTGCTCAGTTTCAAACAAAATGCTGCAAATCATGAACACATCGTGTGATTTCCGTGAAATTGCGCACGCACATTCCCACTAGGCCGAGGAAGAAATGCCACGTGAACATTTTCAACTCAGCCTCATGGTGGCGCTATAACTGGCCGAAAAGTGTTTTTACCTCCAACTGCACGGACTTGTTTCTAAAGTTTATTTGCTTATTTGGGATTGCTTTCTGATGTTGCTTAAACCAGTCATTCTCAAACATTTTTCATTGAAAAAAAACCAAATGAAGTAGGCCTATGTATAAACTGTCCACAGACCACCATCTGAAAACACTTTGTGGCAGGGACAACCACATACAATTTGTGTTGTTACAATGGTATTATTAACTTTGCTTTGTTCTGAACTTTGTTATGCTCTCTGTTTAAAGGTTTTTTTCATTGATCAGAGTTTTGTTTCTTTTTGGTGTTTGTTGTCTTTTGTAAAAAGACAGACTTCTTTTCCATTTATCACTTGTCAGATACTGTTGTTTTTATTGTCTTTTTTTTTTACATTTTTTTTAAATGGCCGATCAATTTGTAGTGTGTGTGATCATACGGCATACAGTAACAGTAGTCACTTCTTTTGGACTTGTTTTTGTAGACCTGGGCCGCTTGTTTGTTCTCTTGCAAAATCTGGCAACACACTGGTGGAGAGGTGAGAGATCAGGGGAGACAGAAGCTTTGGACAACCCCAGGCAGGCAGGCAGGTAGGCAGAGACCTCCTCCTCACTGCATCTCTAAATACAGCCTGGTTCATGTCACTACGCTCTCCTCTTCCTCTGCACTTGACTCCCACTCATTTACCCTCAATCTATCCATCACACTGCTCATGCACTGCTTATCAACGGCCACTCACCGGCCTTATTTAGCCACCCGTTCACTCTCCAAAAATATGCCAAACACTGTGTGTGCATGATGATATATTTATGTTGTTTTTATGGAGGTGAATGTGAAGGGGAGAGGAGGGGGGCTTAGAAGAGAAAATCCACAGGAGCTGAAGTCATGCTGCAGACATGGAGCAGTTCTGAAGTTTCCTGAAACAGATGGCGCACAGTGTGTGTGTGTGTGTGTGAGTGTGTGTGTGTGTGTGTGTGTGTGTGTGTGTGTGTGTGTGTGTGTGTGTGTGTGTGTGTGTGTGTGTGTGTGTGTGTGTGTGTGTGTGTGTGTGTGTGTGTGTGCGTGTGTGCGTGTGTGTGTGTGTGTGTGTGTGTGTGTGTGTGTGTGTGTGTACGGAAGCGGGGGGGTGGATGGCTGCCAACAGGTTGGGTGGGAGGAAAGGGGGAATGGTGCATCACATCATTACATCAGTGATAAACAACCGTAAATAGATGGAAAGTTAAACTATCATGTCAGCGTCTTCATCTAATGCATTTTGATGACAGCGACGAACCTCTAATGAGATTGCTTTGTAATGGCGTGTCAATATGCTGAAAGATATTTAAAACACGTCATGAGGTGGTGCAACATGAGGCTGACTACTTCTTCAAAACCACAGGTTTAGTTAAAGGGACCAGGAGGCGCCCAGCAGGTTACTTTGATGTGACACTTTGTTTCAATTTTGTTTTCAATTTTGGGCTTACACATTTATCCTTTATATTGCATCAATATATCTGTCTTCAGTGTGAATGAAGGTGTGTGTCTGTGTGTCTGTCTGTGTGTCTGTCTGTCTGTGTGCGTGCGTGCGTGCCTGCGTGCGTGTGTGCGTGCGTGCGTGCGTGCGTGCGTGTGTGAAATGAAGAGGTTTGTGAATTTGTGAAATGAATGTGTGCGTGAAAGATTTCGTTGAGTAGTATAGCTTGTGCATTCAAGGATCCATAACAAAGCAACTCTTCACAGTTTGAAGGCCTGCTACTCTACAGCGAATGTTGACAAATGGAAAAAGGAAAAACATAATGAATGCTGATGCTTCCATACAGGTGTACAGCTTTATACACTAAAGTAATTAACGTCCTTGCTCTGTGGCATGTATTAAATGCTGAGCAGACCCAGTTGCCCTTGATTTTGCATCCAGATGGCAAGAGAAAAAGATTTGCCTATGAAAGAGGATTCGGTATTGAGCCACGGATGGCAGGACCTTCAGTCACAAAGTTGTTGTTGTTCAACTGGCTAGTGTTTCAATAAGAACAGTGACTAAAGAGACGTCTGCATTTCAACCTACGGGTAAGATACCTGACTACAGGGTCGGACATTGTGGTTGAAAGCAGACAATCGATGACCATGATGCTCTTGCAATAGTGTGATATGTAAAGAAAAACACAAGCGCAACTCTTCTTCGGGTGACTGAGAATTTCAGTGCAGGATGTGATTGTTCTATCAAGTGCATAATTCCCTCATTACAAAGACCAATGGAGAGTTCAGTGGTGTATGAAGCATAATAGTTGCTGTCAGGTAGAAACATCGTATCTCCATATTTCAACTTGTTATGTTTTCTCTTAAATTATTGCTTTACTTCATCATACAACAGTGGTGCACAAAAGTAGTGACAAACAATACCTGATCACGACGCGCTTTGGGCTTGTAGATCGGCAATTTAGTTTTGTACATACAAGGTTTCCACCTAACAGCAACTATATACGCTACGCACTCGTGAGCTGACCATATTATGTTCAGCTCAGCTATCCTACACCATTATTCTCCAGAAAAGGGCTAGTGGGCCTGGGCCGGCCTAGCGGTCCGGGCACCTAGGCTCCGAATGCTGCCTGACAGTGCATCGCAGGTTTCTTGTCCCGTTCCCGACAAACTTTGATGTACGTCACTCTCCCGTCTCTCTCTACTCGTTTCCTGTCTGTCTCTAACTCTATTCAATAAAAAAATCCCACAAAATATCTTAAAAAAAATAAAAAAAAATAGGTTAGTGCATGTGTGACATACATCAAGACAACGGTGCCTCAAATATGCTCCATCGTGCAATGGTGTTGCACACCAATAGCCGACCTACAAGCTCACAACGTGTGAGCTTGTAGGTACAGTAGTAGGTGGTTACATTACATCATGCATCGACATGTGAATGGGGCATCTCTCTAACCATCCACAAAACATGTGCCAGGGATTTGTACAATCTATGACAGGGTTCACTGAAGCTGTTTCATCTACACCCCAGACAGTTTTTAGGTTGCTAGATTCAGTATTTAGATATTTTATATTTATTTTAGCTGCCATACCCCCTTCCTATACAAACCCATTATAACTTCAAACTGCATTTTATCCATGCTAGATTCATAGAAAACACCTGACCTATTTTCTATTAACTGATATTGTCCTTCTAATACGTGAGGGGTCTGTGGTTTTTCATTTACTGTTTTCATTAATTTTTAATAATTCCTTTAGATTTTTTGAGCGGCGCTGGAGGAGGTTCTTTTCCAAAAGAATTCAATTAAATAAATTAATGAAAACTGTAAATGAAAAAGCATGGGCCCCTCACATATTTGGAGGGCAGTATCAGTCAACAAAAAAAGGTCAGTTGTTTTCGATGAACCTATCATGGTTAAAATGGAGTTTGAGGTTACAATGGGTTTGTATAGGAAGGGGGTGGGGCAGCTAAAATGAACATCAAATATCTAAATACTGAATCAAGTAACTTAAAAACTGTCCGGGGTGTTCACATAAACCTGAGTAGACAATAAAATGACCAATTTTTTTTTTTAAAGTGAAATATCCCTTTAAGACAGTTTCTTCTTGACTAATGACATAGATGTCATTCATCTTTATCTACCACACTGTCCACACATCATCTCCTTCCTCTCTCTGTTAGTCTTTGGATGTTTGCGAGCGATATAAAGTGATTTGTTTGTTTTGGTGAAAGGGAACGATCTCGATCAAAACGGTATCACTCCTCGAGTCGTTGGTTTTGATCGCTGTGGAAAGCCTGGTGACGCGAGTCAGTCAGTCAGTCACTGACTGAAAAGAGACATTCCTCTGTTGATTTTATTGACTGAACAACGTGAGGCGGCGGAACTGGTTGCACTGAACTGTCAACAAATGATAGGAACATAAGTGAATGAAATGACTTGAGTCACTGAAATGAACTATAATTCTCATTGCTGAAATTCTCATCCTCATGTCTATCTCCATTTCTCTCTTTCTCTCTCTCCTTCTCCCCCCCACTCTCTCAGCCTTCTCAGTGATCCAAATTAACCTGCTTACCAGCCTTCTATAAATAGTTAGAAGAAAAGTTGTTATGAATGGAGGTGGGCGAAGCGTATGGTTGTTGTTTTGTATGAGAACGTAGATGAAAGACAGACTCCTACGCCCGCTGAGTGGATGAGGCCCACCTTACCTTAGCACCCATCCCTCTCATCCTAACACCAACTGTATACAGGCTGATCAAAGACTTACGCACACGCGTGCACGCACACACACGCGCGCACACACACACACACACACACACACACACACACACACACACACACACACACACACACACACACACACACACACACACACACACACACACACACACACACACACACACACACACTTTTCTTTACTTCTCAATTAATTACAGATGTTTCCAGAATACACACACATGCGCTCGTGTGTGCGCACACACACGCACACATGCGCACGCGCACACGCACACACACACACACACACACACACACACACACACACACCTTTCTTTACTTTTCTTCTCAATTAATTATAGCTGTTCTCAGTCCCTCACCCCAGGCCATCCAGCACCCACACACACACACACACACACACACACACACACACACACACACACACACACACACACACACACACACACACACACACACACACACACACACACACACACACACACACACACACACACACACACACACACACACACACACACACACACACACACACACACATCTTTACTTCTCAATTAATTAGAGCTGTTCCCAGACAGGTTCATACGCACGCACGCACGCACGCACGCTCGCTCGCACACACACACACACACACACACACACACACACACACACACACACACACACACACACACACACACACACACACACACACACACACACACACACACACACACACACACACACACACACCTGCTCATTGCTTCACCCTTTCCTGCCGACATTATAGGATGTAATCCATCTATTGTGTGAAGACGATATCCCTGGCGAAAGAAACATTGAATGTATGTTGTTTGTTTTGTTTTTTGAACAATTCCCCCCCCAGTGGAGAGCTGGTTATTATGGAGGCACATTTTCTCTGTGTCTCTGCGTATTATAAAATATACCTCCCACCCCCATTTACACCAGCTCTCTGTCACCTTTGCCCCAAGGCTCCTAATCACCCCCCCCCCCCCTCCCCGTAGTGATCCATACATTAAGACCTCAGGGTCTTGGCCACACGGCAAACGTTTTTAATTTGTAATCAGAAGCCGCGGTCCGCGGGGACATGTTTTTTTTCTTTCTACCCCACATCTCTTCTACAACCACCTTTCTCTCACCTTCACTTCTCACCCCCTCCTCCTCCTCTCCACCTCCCTCCCCTGTGTTTCTCCCTCTCCACCAAAGTCATGGTGATGAATGGATGAGTGCTGCCATCTCCATGCCCACCAGCCAGTAGCACAGGCCGTACAACGCAGAGAGGAGCGGAGAGTAATTAATCCACCAGGTTGCAGGACATACTGTGAGCTATTGGTGTGTGTGTGTGTGTGTGTGTGTGTGTGTGTGTGTGTGTGTGTGTGTGTGTGTGTGTGTGTGTGTGTGTGTGTGTGTGTGTGTGTGTGTGTGTGCATGTGTATCTGTCTGTCTGCCTTTTTGCGTTTGTAAAAATTGTAAGAGAATGTGTGAGAGGCTAGCACGTGTGTTTGTGCCGTGCAAATGTGTCTTTGAATGCATTTGTGAGGTTGTGAAAGTGTGTTTTGGTGTGTGTGTGTGTGTGTGTGTGTGTGTGTGTGTGTGTGTGCGCGCGCGTGTGTGCGTGTGCTGAGAACGCATAAGCTGCAAGATGCAATACAAGATGGCAACGCAAGAGTTTTGTGTGTATAAAACTGGCAATGGTTTCAGAGCACAAGGTTACGGTATGTTTGTGTGTGTGTGTGTGTGTGTGTGTGTGTGTGTGTGTGTGTGTGTGTGTGTGTATTCATGCGAGGTGGGGGGTGGGGGGGTAGATTAGCTCTTTAAATAAACACCACTTGGGTACAGACAGGAGCAAGCCAGAGGCAGGCCAATGTCCTTGAACTCCAGGGTCTCACACACACAATCCCATGTACACATGCAAATGCGTGTGCACGCACACACACGCACGCACGCACACACACACACACACACACACACACACACACACACACACACACACACACACACACACACACACACACACACACACACACACACACACACACACACACACACACACACACACACACACACACACACACACACACACACACACACACACACACACCAAGCAGCAGTGAGGGTAGAGGGTTCTGGGCAGAGCCTTGGTGAAATTGTACAGGTGTGAGATTAAAGTGGAGTCATTGTTTGAGCTTCCTTTGATCTATTGTCTGCGGACGAAGCCATAAGCAGTAGCATTTTATAGTTTTATACTTCACAGTACGATGGGAGCACTTCCACATAATATATAGTTAGATTGTTTTGTATTTCCTACTGATGTTCAAGCTAACAGCACCTTGTGATGTCATGTCACGGAATATTAATTAAGGCTGGAACTGTAATTGTCTGATGACAGAGGGCACAACGCAGATGTTCCATTAAAACAGTTTGCCTTGATAAGACTGTCTCCTTGACGACTGTTCGGTTAATGAAATGTTTTTAGCGGTTACAGTGTGTGTGTGTGTGTGTGTGTGTGTGTGTGTGTGTGTGTGTGTGTTTGTGTATGCGGCGCGCGTGCGTGTGTTCTCCATCTACATTGTATTTTAATTATGTCAATCAATTACCCAGTGTTGACGTGATTAACATTTCACTGATTGACAGTTGAACGGCTCACCCAGACACACCAGGCTGGCTGGCTGCTATAGCTGGTTGACTGGCGTATACTTGCTGCTGACTGGATGGCTGACTGCCTGACTGGCTAGCTGGCTGCCTGACTGACTGGCTGATTCGCTGGCTGGCTGACTTGTTGGCTGGCTGACTGGTTGGCTGGCTGGTTGGCTAGCTGGTCGACTGGCTGGCTCGTTGGCTAGCTGCAGGTTGACTGGCTGACTAGCTTACTGGCTGGCTGACTGGCGGGCCTGCTGACTGACGGGCTAGCTCTCCTCTATGCATCATTAGCCCCAGCCCAGCCTGCATACCAAGCATGTCCCTACTGTCTAATTCTCTAATAGGAGAACTGCTGGGAAGTGGAGGACAGTGCATCAATGCAGTGTGTGGTGCAGGATGAGTGTATTAATGGACACGGCCAGACCAATTACTGGATAAATGAAGCTGGAAAGGTAATACGTCAGCCTCCCGGAATCAAATGGAACATGGCAGAGAAATATTCGATTTAATAGAAAACACAAAAAAACAACATGCATTATGTTAAAAACAGAAAACAAATATGGCAGATGAGGCTCCCTAAAGACTAAAAAGAATCCCACCAAGCTCTCACTTCTTCCACTGGTCTCTCTCACTCATTTATCTGAACACTTGACACTTAACACTAGACAGTTAAAATCCTCAGTATACATTTACTGTAACTCCAAAGAGTGTAAAAATAGTAACCCAATGGGCCCATATGAGGCGGTGATTTCACTGTGTACACGTGGGACGGCCTGCCTTTGTCTGTCTGAATGTACCCCCATCCTCCACCAAAACGCCCTGAGCCACCACCCTAATCATAGTCAGGTCTGGTTTGGTGATAAGTGCCCTGGATACAGGTACAGCAGGATACGAGGTGTAGCGCTGCAGCCCACATAACCTGACCCATTTCTGCAGAGGGGGGAAAGCAATCAGCCGCACAGCCAAAGGGTGTCAGAGACAGAGAGCATACACACAGTCCCCAAGGAGAGACAGCTATTACAGCAAGAGAAACACAATCGTCTACAAGCCCGCAGGCTAAATATAGGCCTCAACTACAGCGTAGCATTTAAGTTAGGGCCCCTTTAAAGTTGTGCAGGCAACTCCCCCCACCTGCTTTAACATCATGTTCTAAAGGCTAACACAAGTCTTCTCTCAGAGACGTGTCTTATTGTCTGGAGACAGTGCGTTCAATTCTTTGTAAGTTTTGTTGCTGCTTTCTATTAAGGCCGCTGAGACGTGTGTGTGTGTGTGTGTGTGTGTGTGTGTGTGTGTGTGTGTGTGTGTGTGTGTGTGTGTGTGTGTGTGTGTGTGTGTGTGTGTGTGGGTGGTTATCGCCAGCGGTGAGTTTTCGAACGCACGTTTTATCATCGTCTGCACTGATTGGAGATTATCCGTGGACCTGTGAAACAGGACCTTTCGCAAGACGAGCACATAGCCGGCGGTTTGGTTTCAGTGCAGTGAGACGAGGAGATTCAATGAAAGAGGAGAGAGCTGAATACAGGGATAAGGAAAGAGTAGGGGAGATGAGCGGAGATGATGGGTCACAGTGGAGCCAAGGCCGACTGTGTGGAGATGATGGGTCACAGTGGAGCCACGGCCGACTGACAGATATGGAAATTAAGTCACAAGGGAGAGACAGAGAGAGAGGAACTTTTCCTTCACTTCCTCTTTGTATTTACCCTCCGAAATAGAGAGAAAGAGTGAGAGAGAGAGACAAAGAGATAGCGAGATAGAGAGAGAGGGAAAGAGAGCGTGCAAGCTCATAAAACATTTATCATTCCAGGAAAGCTCTTTAATGTCTTTAACATTAGAAGCTTGAAAGGAGGAAGAGAGATGAGAGAGAGCATGACAGAGAATGATGGATATGCAGGAGAAGAAAACAGATCAGAGGTGTAGATGTGATTGAAAATTAAGAGGAAAGTTGAAAGCCGCTGAGCGGTCACAAAGTTAGTTGCAAAGCTTAAAGTATTATGTCCTACCCGGGATATGAACCCATGGGTCTCACGTGCCAGAGACCAAATAGGCTCTGTGCATTAACTGTAGTCCCAGCTGGTTTCCAGAAGGTGGCATACCCGATACCTGGTTCTGTTCGCATTTGAACCGGAAACACATAACACCTTATGTGTTTCCCAACACCCCTGATTCCCTGGACGGGTGCTATACCAGAAGGCTACATGCGGTACTAAACATAAAATGGGACATGGTGCATTTATATAGCGCCAATTTATCCAAGACGCTTTAAATAGATGTGCATTACATTCACCCATTCACACACACATTCATACACCAATGGCGGCGGAAACCATGTAAGGCACCAATCAGTGTCTTTCTCAAGGACACTTCGACACTAACTCTGGGGGAGCCCGGGTTCGAACTGGCAACCTTGCGGTTGCCACCCAGCCACTCTACCCCTGAGCCACCGCCGCCGCCCATCAACCACCCATCAACATCGTTACAAATAAGCATGTACATGGGGGGCTACCGAGGGTTAGTCAATAGACAGCAGGCCAGGAGAATGAGGCTGGCTGGTCACTGCAACAGACCAGGGCGCTCCCAAGGCAGCCAGGAGAATGAGGCTGGCTGGTCACTGCAACAGACACAGGGCGCTCCCAAGGCAGCCAGGAGAATGAGGCTGGCTGGTCACTGCAACAGACACAGGGCGCTCCCAAGGCAGGCCAGGAGAATGAGGCTGGCTGGTCACTGCAACAGACACAGGGCGCTCCCAAGGCAGGCCAGGAGAATGAGGCTGGCTGGTCACTGCAACAGACACAGGGCACTCCCAAGGCAGCCAGGAGAATGAGGCTGGCTGGTCACTGCAACAGACACAGGGCGCTCCCAAGGCAGGCCAGGAGAATGAGGCTGGCTGGTCACTGCAACAGACACAGGGCGCTCCCAAGGCAGGCCAGGAGAATGAGGCTGGCTGGTCACTGCAACAGACACAGGGCACTCCCAAGGCAGCCAGGAGAATGAGGCTGGCTGGTCACTGCAACAGACACAGGGCGCTCCCAAGGCAGCCAGGAGAATGAGGCTGGCTGGTCACTGCAACAGACACAGGGCGCTCCCAAGGCAGCCAGGAGAATGAGGCTGGCTGGTCACTGCAACAGACACAGGGCGCTCCCAAGGCAGCCAGGAGAATGAGGCTGGCTGGTCACTGCAACAGACACAGGGCGCTCCCAAGGCAGCCAACACACAGGCATCGATCATGAGGACGTCCCAGATGTTACAATATTAGCGTGAACGTACTACAGAAATATGGCGAGCTTGACAGATGTATGGAGGATCTAGATGGCTGGAGAGCTCGTCTGAGGACGACCTACTGTAGTGCACGTCTGTAAGGCAGCAATTATACAGATTAAAACATTGTGATTTGCTGGCTGCCTCCAAGTGTTTCTTTAGGGGGGGGGGATAGTACATTTCGAAATTAAAACAGAAGCTCATGTGCAGTGAAATAAATAATGAATAATACAAATTATAAAAAAGTTAACTTTACAGGGGGGAAAACGATTGTTCTACACCTTTTTAAAAACTCTTTGAATGAATAATTTTCTTTTTATTATTCCTCTACATAAAAGTTTGTATTAACAATATGACCTTTAAAAACTCAAATGTCTTCAATTAATGGCAGTGGGGTCTCTGGAGGCCCGGGCTCTTGAATACATCAAAGATCAGAGACATCACTACCCAGTTTCTGAGATAATTACCTCCTGCAGAGAGTTGTACAGGTACGCAATATTGCTTATTCATTCAATCTCACTTTTATGTAGTTTTTATTTTTGTTTCAATTATTTTTCAATGTGTTGTGAGAGACAGAAAATAGATAGAAACTTTATTTATCCCCAGGGAAATTGCTGAAGAACTAGGCAAGCCTAGATCAGCCCGACCCTGGACACATTTGACCTACTTCTTATTTGTAACATACTGTTCTGGTGGTAGGACTGATACACTGGAAGATAAATAATATAGATTTTTGAACCTGGCATCCCTTTGGGCATTTTCAGAATTCATGATTTTAAACATTTCCAAAATAGCCGATCTAAAAGCTACATGAAATAGCATTTTAGTAAAGTAGCAAACCTTCTTATGGTGACATAATTGATATTTCAGAGTGAAACCGTATAGGTAGGTAGGTAGGTAGGTAGGTAGGTAGGTAGGTAGGTAGGTAGGTAGATAGATAGATAGATAGATAGATAGATAGATAGATAGATAGATAGATAGATAGATAGATAGATAGATAGATAGAAACAAACAGATCACACAGTACAATAAAGAAACAATGCCAACAGAAGGCCACCAGTCATAGTTCCAAGAGGCATCACATCACACTTTATGCACGGAACTGAGATGGGTCCTGCTTGTTCATAAGTCCTATACTTATAGGAACAAACGATCTTGAGGCCCTAGCCTGCAGAGAAGGTACCATGTACCGTCGCCCTGATGGTAAAATATGGTATTGGCTGTGTAACGGGTGTGTATTGTCCCTAGTAATAGCTTTCCCCTTCCTGAGTACCCGGGTCTCATACATTGAAGTCATACTCTCAAATCGTACCCCAGCTATTTTGCTGGACACGTTTATGATCGATGGAAAAGTGCTATAACATTTTTTTCATAAGTGCATGTGTCATAAGAAACATAATTAAACGTTGAGTTGCAGATTGATTAATGGATTTCATGAGATTAGTAGTTCAAACTGGTTGGTTCAAGCCTACATAATGCACTCATATTTAGTTTAACAGGAAATTATTTATTTTATTATTTATTATGATGTAATATGTGTAGAATATGACCGGGATCATGTGATGAATCAACGATTCATCTTGACTCAAACATCAAACATTTGACTGATAGTAATGAGAAAACAAAAACGTAAAAACGTAATATGTCCGTGAATGAGATTGAACTAGAAAAAGTGCCCCTCGGGGCACAGGTCTCCACCAGGGCAGGTTGTGGCCTCCTGGTGGCGCTATAATAGGCCAAAGTGAAAAGGGTGCCATTTCTTCATACGCCTTTGATGGCAATTGGATGATTTGAGGCATTTTGTTCCAAAAATGTGTTTTGCAAAAATCAACCTGTTGGTGGCGCTATAACAGGCCAATGTGAGTGGGAGTGTGCATGCAACGTTTCACGCAGATCGGTGCAGTTTTAGGTAAAAAATGTGAAAAGCTGCCTCATGGTGGTGCTATAACAGGCCGT
Organism: Electrona antarctica; assembly: GCF_951216825.1. Taxonomy (NCBI): domain Eukaryota; kingdom Metazoa; phylum Chordata; class Actinopteri; order Myctophiformes; family Myctophidae; genus Electrona; species Electrona antarctica. Next base: position 38,293,496 of record NC_136806.1, read on the forward strand.
TCTGGAAAATGTGGGGCAGAGGTTCATCGTTGGCATCCAGGGAGTGTGTGTGCAAAGTTTGGCATCGACCAGGTTAACGGTGCCGGAGATTAGCTGGTAACAGACAGACGGAAGGACGGACACACACACACACACATACTCTCTCCCCATGCCTTCGGCCTGGTGGAGACAATGACGCATTCTAGAGCCGTTTTATTTGTTATAATAACTCATCAAGTATAGGCTATATGTCCAGCTATACTTAATGGACCATTTTGATTAGAATGAAGTTGCCCAGTAAAATAATAAAGGCCTGCACACAGCTGTGGGATCCTGAAGATTTTGTTTTCATGTTGAGTTTATCGAGAGAACAGAGCAAGAAACTGGAATATAGGTGCGCACGCGTGCACACACGCACACGGCACACGCACACACACACACACACACACTAAATAATACAGTTCACTGTGGTGATTAAAAGACAAAACATAAAGATCAACCAATTCTTTACAAAGGAAAACGCTGATTCTGCCAGTAGCAGGGATTAGACAGCATCAGCAGGAAGACGATTCTCCATGCTGAGTCAACTAACGAGAATATTAAAACAACAAAAATCTAAATGAATATGCATCAATATGAAAATCAGGAAGCTTCAATTAAGCAGCATCAGATTCTGTGACCTACATCACTGCAGTGACGGAAAGTCGCAAATTCTGATGAGTGAACCAAATGTGGTGTACTGTACTGTTCTCTATCGTGTTCGAGACTGGCTCTCCACTACAAATTATTCAATTTGTACGGGAAGCTGACCCCTCGGGGCAGTGTTCATGGATATCTCTTTAAGACACATCATCTACGGTGGCCCTGCCCAGATGCCAATCAGCGGGCTATTTAAGCCCCGTCTGGGCATGGCCACTTCGATCTTTTGATTTCCACGAGAGCAGACGTTTCGTGTATCTCAGCAGTTTGACACTTAAACAATATATAAATATATAAACAACTTACAGCTGCGTGGCACATAGCCCACTTACCGAGGTAAGAAGAGAGCTGGTCGTCTCGACGACTCCTCTCAGGGCGCCGCGTAGCTCCACAAAAACAACAACAGCAAACAAGCTGATTGCCGAACCCGCTCGCGGAGGAAGCCTCAGTCTTGTCCGTGCGTCCGTCCCTGGTGAAACCTGACCACGTTGGGGAAAACCTTGTGACGGCGCTCGGCGTGGCCAAAGGGTCCCAAGTGTGAAACCAACCCCGTTGGTGGAGCCTTGATTCCCTGGCTGCATAGCGTTGTGAGTCCCGGAGTGGAACCGACCCCGTCGGAAGAAACTCCGGGTTAATTATCGCGGCTGTATACCGCTGCGGCGGGCGCTGCCGCCGCGGTCCAACCAGACCACACGGCAGAGAGTGAGACAGGCTCACGAGAGTAAACAAACTTTTCAGCGTGCTCCAACTTCCTCATGGCATGAGCGTCATAGTGTAGGAGGAGGCGTGTCAGGGACGGCTGCCAGACTGCACTGTGCCTCATGGTTCACAAGAGGGCGATGTGGCTCAAAGATCAGGAGACAAATACTCCCGATGACCCACAGCGTCAGGCGCTGCAAATCGCTTACACTGTCACAATTGGTTCTAGTTAATATATACTTATATGCTTATAAGTATGAAAATGGCAATCTACAACAACACACTATGCATGTGGACTGGTAGGCCGACTTTAATTATATACAAAAGTTTGGAGGGCTCCAGTGTGCTTAATGTCAGATCGTTTTGTGCTAGAGCGCCTCAGTGCGGCTTAGCAGTTTATGTGCAACCTCTTTCAGAAAAAGAGAGGTCCATAACTCTGCTGGGGACACAAAACAAACGTGGACATTGATTTGGTAGGGACATCTGTCCTAACAAAGAGAGCACATGAGAGTCCCGTGTCATGGGGTCTTAGGGTACCATGTTGCCTTGATTCTTTGATGCAGCATTGTGAGATTCTGCATAGGGTAGATTGTGACCCTTCACGTTCAAGCAATTACTATGTGCCCACTCCCTGTTGAGCACAGTCCAAACAGGTAAAATATGTGTACAATACAATAAGTATATACATATATAGGTGTATATAAATACACATATAATAAAGAATATAGGTATATATAGAATATATTAATATATCTATATAGACAAGAGGAGATGGAAACAGTGGGGTTTCTCAGGCTACATGTGGAGCTCATATGCCCACAGAGGATGGCCATGACCAGTGTGTGTCCCGCAGGGGCCCTGGTATGAGGATCCCGCCTCCTGTATGAATGGTCTCATCCTTCCAGCTGAGGCTGGGGGGGGGGCCATGGGGGCCTGTTTTTAGAGGCAAAAGGCCAGTCATTTCCACTTCAGCCTAACAGACTAAAATGTTCCAGGTTGGCAGAGCTGGGTGAGCTAAGCTCAGGCTATGGCTCCGCCTCTTTTCTGCCCTGCCGGGTATGGACAGGTCTGTAAAGAGGGATTTTGTGAAAGTTTCTGTGAGACTACTTACGAGTGTCGGCAGCCTATTGATGCACTACAGTGTGCAGTTTAGGGAGTGAGCGTTGAGTCGCCCTCTCTGGGTAGCTGTTGTGTCTCATTTGTAGGGGAGACTAACAAAATCCCTTGGGGTCAGACGGCCATTATAGCACAATATACAGGCGTATTGTGTATTGTTTATTGAATGGATCCCCATTAGCTGACGCCGGGGCGACAGCTAATCTTCCTGGGGCCCATATAAAATACATACAAAAAGTACTTAGATACATGTATGGTTGGTCTTGCGCCAGCTTACGCGCCTGTGAAGTAGTTCGGTATTGTGGATCTGGGTTCAGTGACACAAACAGAACATGCTGGGTCAGTCGAATGTTTCCCTTATGCTGGACAGTCATCATAGCGCACTATACTGTCGTATTGCTGGCAGGGCGTCAGCTCACGCGACAGGGGTGTAGGCTAGTTCTGTCACAGACAGGACGTGCGGGGTCTGTCTGTCCGTTAAAGGCAACATACAGCTGCCTTTTAACATGGGTTAAAGGCTGCCTTTAACATGCAGCTGCCTTTAACACAGTCCGCTTACCGGAGGTAAGAAGAGAGCCGGTCGTCTCGACGACTCCTCTCAGGGCGCCGCGTAGCTCCACAAACAACAACAGCAAACAAGCTGAGTGCCGAACCCGCTGGCGGAGGAAGCCTCAGTCTTGTCCATGCGTTCGCTCCCTGGTGAAACCTGACCTTGTTGGGGGAAACCTTGTGACGGCGCTCGGTGTGGCCAAAGGGTCTCAAGTGTGAAACCGACCTCGTTGGTGGAGCCTTGATTCCCTGGCTGCATAAGCGTTGCGAGACCCGGAGCGAAACCGACCCCGTCGGAGAAACTCCGGGTTAATCATCGCGGCTGTGTACCGCTGCGGCGGCCGGCGGGGTAGAACCCAGAGAGAGCTGACCGAGTCGGCGGATCTCTGAGGCCGTTTACGCACCTAGGTGTGACTCGGCGTGGTAGAATCCGGTTACCGGTTTGAAACCACAGAGAAAGCTCTTCTCATCCAGAGAAGTCACAAACTCATGGCTGTCTAGGCGCAGCTAGCCAACACAGGGCTATTTTTTCAATGCCGCCAGCACCTGCTTACACAGGGCGCTTCGGTGACCATAAGGGCCCTGACCTTATGGAGGAGCTACAGCAACTGGCTTCAGGCTCCCCAGGCAGTGGCAGGCAACTGGCCTCGACAGCTTCTCAAGCTGCGCAACCCCAGTTAGGTTTGGCAGCTCCGGTTGGAGGCCAACCGGCGGGGTATGGCTAGACGTGCTCAGCGCGCTGAGCCCACTCCTCAGTCCTGACAGTTCAGGGAACCCAGCCCCCGCCTGCTGTCTCTCGAGACAGTGGCTGTCAATTCAGGTGGACCCCTGGGTAGGTTCCACCATGTCTTAGGTGGGTTGTATGCTACATACAACACTCCCCGGTCAAGGAAGGGGTAGGGTTTGACAGGCCGGCCTCCAAGGCAACTGGCCTGCCATGCTCGAATGGGGGATGCTTATTCTCAGACCCCGAGATCCGACGCACTGACGCTATCTCACGACAGAACCTGAGTTCTGTGTCCTCCCATTCAGCATATACCTAGCCCCCTGCGTTGACGCAGTCCTGGGACCCTGGCATCGGGAGAGCCTTCAAATCCAAAATTGGTTGACCGGCTGTTGTGCGTTTGCTCAAGAGGTGAAGTGCCACAACAATGTGGCTCCGGCAGCACGTTGGGCACCTAGACCGGTGCCCCAACTGGAGGGCTTGCAGGAGTCAGTTCTCACAGTCCGCAAGGTTTCTCGGCATGTGTTGGAGGGAAAAGCTGGGACTCTGTCCCTCGCTCCAGTGACGGGCCACCTTCAGGGCTCACCCCGATTACAGTGAGCCAGCTTGGGCCTCCGCCCCTTAGGACTGAGGGCAACCACGGTGCACTTTGTTCCCCCGGCTCCCCAGAACACGTGACCAGTGCATTATCTGTCATTTACGGTCAGGCACAGTGTCAGTTTACATGTATGTAAACGGGTATAGTTCCGTCTGTTCACACAGCAGAGTGTGACGAGACTGTCAGGGGTGAGCAGAACCACCATAAGGGTTATTACGGCATGGCCGTTTAAGCGCCTGGGTGTAATTGTGTGTGGTGGAAACCGGTTATCAGAGCCACGGAGTGAGCGCCCTCCTTATCCAGGGGTAATGGGCTACGCCGGTGACCTGGGGACACGGCGGACCGCTGTCCCACACAAGGGCAAAACGAAGATCACCCAGTTACTGAAGGGTGCTCGCACCATTAATCCCTCGCACATTAGGTCGGCAGTCCTCCCACGGGAGGTGGTACTGTCTGCCTTGCGGCATGAGCCAGTTAAGCGTGGACACTTGGGTGGCTTCTCGCAGGACAGCATTCTTGTTGTTAGCAGTGTCAGCCACAAGAATGTCCCTATCAGTGCATGAAGGATGCTGCCGCTTCCTACATGGCAATGTTTAGGTGGTGCTAGCACCAATCCCTGCATTCTACCATACGGCCTGATCAGAGTACGAGCCAGTCAGCCTGTTGAGTTGCACCCTTCCCACCCTCCTAAGCAGGGTGGTGAAGCAGGATTGCAGTCACTGTTGGGCCCTGTCAGGGCCTCTAATGGGCCAAACTGTCTTAGGCAGATGGCCTCCAAGACTGGGCTCCCTCATTGGGTTGTGAAACAATCTAGCAGGCATATAGGTGGGCAGGCAGGCAGCCCCAACAGGGATGTGGGCACAATCCGTGCAGGGCCTTGTGGCTTATGCACTGATGACGAGATGTCCCTCTATCTGAGATCTGTGGGACGGACTCTGTGTCGAGGCCGTCCGCACTGAGCATGTTATACCAGTGTGGTAGCCAGCACCATCCTCACTGATTGTGCTGGGCTCCGCATCAGGACATGGCTTCAACAGTCTGTTGGCCTACTGTCCGACGGGCTTTACTTGAGCGGGAGTGCATGTCCCTGCAGACTGCAGTAACCTGGTTACATTTCCCGAAGGGCACCCTGGGGCTCAGAGGAGCTCAGGTTAGGGCCCCACCAGTCCCATTTGGGGGGCCAGGCCGTTAGCCCCGGAGGCTCCATGAGGAGCCCCCTTTAAAATCATATAGTCAGTGAGCCGGACATACTGTCACTCAAGACAGCAGTATTGTTGGCTGTCACGTCTGCAAGGAGAAATGTGGGAGTTGCGAGCTCTGTCAACCCATAACAAGCTCGGCCGGGTGATGGAGTAGTTTTACACCTCGACCCAACCTTCTCCCCAAGGTTCTCTCAGGGGCACATCTCAATCAGGTGATTGAGCTCTGTCCTCTCTTCACATGCAGACGGATGAAGTGTGCAGACATAGCTGGTCACCCACTCTGCCCCGCTAGAGCGTTGGAGTCGTCCGTCAGGGTCACACGTAGGCCCACAAAGTGACGGACCAGCGCTTCGTGTGTTTAGCAGGGGTGCTCGGGTAGACCACGGTCGAAGGCTGGACTGTCCCACCGGATCACAGGCGTGATCCAACAGGAATACAAGCAGGCAGGAGTGCCAGTGTTGCCTGGAAGGCGGGCACACTCTGCCCATGGGTAGAATGGTGCATCTCTGGCAGAGATCTACACAGCAGCGACATGGTCGACTCTGTCTACATTTACCCTGTCCTACCGATGGAACATGGTGGCATCCGCTCCCCCCGTGGGAGTCGCTCCTGCGTACTACTCAGCGGTAGGGTCACCGGCACCTTGACCGGTCAGGTCGGCCGGGCATCTGACGGGCTCGCTTGAGCAGCCCTTCACCCCGGTGGTCAATGGCCTAGCATTGTGCTGTGCCAGCTGAGCCTAGGTTGCGTCTTGCACCTAGGCCACAAGTTTTGTTGACTGGCCGCAGCGTCTGGCTGGGCCAGCTGGGCCTAGGTTGCGTCTTGCGCCTAGGCTACGAGTATTACTTACTTGGTACGAATAGTGGAGTTTTAGAGCATGTGGGCAAGCGCCTGTGGCAAGGATAGCCACGGTCAGACCCATGGCGCTCACCACGTATAGGCTCTAAGGGAATTCGAGGTTAAACTGCCTCGAGCTGCCGCAGGGGCAGCCGGGTCTGCTTATTTCATCGCGGTGTGTCTTAGAGCGTTCCCGTACAAATTGAATAATTTGTAGTGGAGAGCCAGTCTCGAACACGATAGAGAACGGAGGGTTACACGGTAACCCAGGTTCTCTGAGTGGAGAGACTGGCTCTCCACGAAAGAGCCGCTCCGAAATTCGTGTCAATCAATAGTTAATCGAAGTGGCCATGCCCAGACGGGGCTTAAATAGCCCGCTGATTGGCATCTGGGCAGGGCCACCGTAGATGATGTGTCTTAAAGAGATATCCATGAACACTGCCCCGAGGGGTCAGCTTCCCGTACAAATTGAATAATTTGTAGTGGAGAGCCAGTCTCTCCACTCAGAGAACCTGGGTTACCGTGTAACCCTCCGTTCTTGAAATCAAACGGACGAAAGAGAGCTAGAGAGAGAGAGAGCGAGACAGACAGACAGACAGACAGACAGACAGACAGACAGACAGACAGACAGACAGACAGACAGACAGACAGACAGACAGACAGACAGACAAGACAGACAAGACAGACAGACAAGACAGACAGACAAAAATAACATTAGGTGAGCAACTTCAGAAAGGGCCGGTTATGGTATTAAATGCCAAAGCCAAATTCTTTGTCCCAGTCCAGCCCTGAGCCTCACCTATAGTGAGACTCTAGGAGATGCCCCCTCTGTCAGCTGGTTATGGGACTGAACACAAGCAAAGCCACCAGACAAAAAAACCACTGGAATAAACCAAATTATAAAAAAAACATACCGGTAGTCAAAACAAAAATAGATCTATTTGACAAAATGGAAAGAATGAACCAAAGGCAGAGCAAATTGGAATGCTATTTGTCCGTAAAGAGAGTCAGAATAGAGGGTATGAGCATGCATAAAAGTGAATGGCAACTCAAGTGGCAAAGTGAGTGGCAATCAGATAGGACTTTTCTGTTTGGATGTACAGTATAGACTGTCAAGGCCTGAAAGTAGTGTTTTGTAGAGTAGGGTAGAGTAGCTGGTAAGAGCAGCTGGAGGTGGATCGCAAGGTTCCCAAACTTCCCAGTTCGATACTTGGCGAAGTGTCTTGAGCAAGACTCTGACCCCTTTATTGCTCCCTATGTGCAGGTTGGTGCCTTGCATGATTTCCTCCGAATTTGGTGTATGAATGTGTGTGTGAATGAGTGAATGTAATGCACAATGTTGTAAAGCGCCTTGGATAAAGTTCCAATGTGTAAATGCCCCATTAATTTACCATTTCTGATGATGATGCCTCTATACCTGTCACCAATGAGACTGAACCAAACTGACTTAGTGAAATAGTCTTGCCAACAAGAGGCTGCCGCAGACCTGGCTCCCAAGAGAAGACAGACTGCCCGCCCCCTGCGCACACAGGATGAGGTGGAGAAACGGAGCTGTACTTTCTCTTTCTAACTATACCTACCCACAGTACCAAGATATCAGAGACACATACCTACAGATATATACAGTACACCGCAAAATAATTTGAAAACATGACTAATAATGAAAAACTTCCATATCTGCTGGGTGAGTGTGAGATAAGATAAGACTTTTATTGATCCTTGAAGGAAATTCTATCGCCAAAGACAGTACAGCAGTTAAAGCAGCTAGAACATGAATTTTAAAACAGTTTTTAATATTTAATATCATATTGTCTATGTCCCTCAAACTTATTTCTAATGGTTTGAGCCTCAATCACCACTCTGATATAACCAGTCCATGGCATTTCTTTTTTTCTTCTGAAGCTGTTTTAGCTGCAGTATGACAATGTCCTGAGGTGGTGGGGGTGCTGATATGCAACTTATTAAATATTTGAGTCATTATAATACTGATGCTAGATAAACACAGGCTTGTTTCCATTCCATGCCAGCTTGGAAAATCAACAATGGCGGACATTGTAAACAAAGCGGAAATGCAAATTTGGAACTGAAGACCGAAGAGAGGGAGGGATTATACAAAGTACGGTGACATTGATGACATGACATCACAAATACGACCAAATCAGTTGAGCTGTTCCTGAGAGAAATTTCCATAAAAGCCCCTATATGATGAGAAATCCTGATCAAAATTAGCCCTTCACTAAATCCCACCCCAAAAAGCGATTGTCCAATGCCAATCCAAATACTTTAGCAACGGTTGCAATGCAGGTCAAGCTTTCTTCGCTGCTAACAAGGATGGGTTGGGGAGCGACTTAGTGAAGGGCTAATTGCATATTTGTGGGGATAGAAAATACACAGGGGAGCTAAACACAAAAAAATGGAAAAAGTTGAATTGTATGTTATAGGTCCTTTAAAATATATAGATTACATGGCAAGAAAAGAAAATACTGTAGATGCAGCATGATGGAAACAATCACATCTGTTGTGACAGGAATATGAGTCCAATACAACCACTATAAAGACTGTCAATCTGTGTATTCCTGCACCATAGTACATAGATCTACTGTACATAAACAGAGACTTGTTATGTGTTTTATCTTTACTTATCTCTATATTCTGTAAGTATATGTTTTAACAGCAAAAGCATGTTTCCCAAGCCAATAAACCTTTTGAATTGAAATTAATTGGATTGAGAGAGAGAGCAAGAGAGAGGGCAAGAAAGATTGTATAGATCAATGATGAGCCAACAGGCAGGCAGACAGAATAGAAAATCACACCCGTGTGAACTGAGTGGTGCAACTCCCCTCTCCCCCAAAATCAGACAGATCCGTTGTGATCACGAGTAATATCAAAAGATGTGTTTTGCAAAAATCTGCCTCCTCGTGGCACTATAACAGGCCGATGATCCTATCTGAAGAATTTGGGGCAGAGGTTGACAGACAGATAGATACATAGATAGATAGGCCTACTCTTACGTTAATTTCTTGCTCATACCAGACTGTACAAGTCAGACACGTATTATGCAAATGGTTGGATAAAGTTACCATTCATAATGAAAATAGCTAATAAGTGAACAGACTTGTATTAAAACTGTCAGCTGTGCTTAGACTCAGAGATTGATTGAACACACCTTTCATACAGCACAATCATATTGCTCCCGTCCTATTTCAGCTGAGACACGTTATTATGATGCAGAGAGACTTTCAAAGCATGGAAAATGAATTATAAACAAACAAAGACAGTCAGTGATGATGAGCCATCTCAACATATTAAAATGACATTAGCCAAGTGTCAGAAATACAATAGGCTTACTGACAGGCGTAGAAGCATAAACAATCATCATATAATCTGTTATAAAATTGTGACCAGCTTTTATATACCTGTTTTATTTGTACTCATCTGTAACATTTACATAATTTATCTGTCATTGTTATTTCTTTTTTTATTATATATAAACAGTATTTTAAAAAACAAATGTGACCAGCTCACGTTGTAGTTGAACATTTTGTAATTTTGCCAATTTCTTGTCCACATCCAGACCTGGCAAATACATGACTTGTAAACAAGTCTTATGATGGAATGCCAATGGTGAGCCAGAAAATAGCAGCCAGGAGAATGACACTAGCAGGACACTGCCAGCCATAGTGCTGTGGGAACCAACACGTCACAAGGACATCCGACATTAACATATGTGGACGTACTCAAGAACGACGCAGGATCGCAAAGCACCAGCGAGCTGGCCAGATGTATGGAGAACCGGGATGACTGGAAGCGGCGATGGAGGGCTCGTCTCGTCGGGGCAGCGGTGGCCGAACGGTTTGCGGAGCGGTCTTGTTATCGGAAGGTCGCCAGTTCGTATCCCCGGACCGGCACGTTAAAATTACCACCGCTGAAGTGCCCTTGAGCAAGGCATTGAACCCCTACCATGAAATGTTCTATGAGCAGGGTCTGGCTGTAAACAAGTTCGTCGAGCTTAGTCCATTCACCCTGGGTAAACAAAGAACTTTGCTTTGCTTTGCTTTGTCTGAGGACGACCTAGAGAGCATATTGTTGCTGTCGGGCAGAAACCACACAGCCAGGCTGGCGGAGACCTCCGCTCTGAGGGGCACACTTTTATATTTTCTACTAGCAATTTAGAGCCATCAAAGGAGCCCCGTTAAACTGAAGGCCATGATATCCCAGTGCCCTGGCTGAGACTCTATCTGTCCTTTAAAGACTGTCACATCCCCAGCTGAGTGTTAATGATGAACAGATAAAATATTCAGCCGGATGGCTTCAGTCTGCTGCTGTGCGTGACCTTGCACAACCCCGCCACTCTGTGCAACACTGACTTGCACATCCTCACAAAGACAAAAAAGCAACAAAAAAGCAAATACAAACAAACAACTACCTCTGTGCCCCAAAAGACTGCCCCAGCATGTCATTGTCTCGGAGTATGCATTTTGCCTCCAAGTAATGGCCGGTAAACAGAGTCACAGACTGTGGCCAAGTGTGTCGACAAAGTCAAATTTATACTCCATCTTACAATGGTGTTGTGCACTGAAGATAGCTGACCTATAAGCTCGCAACAGTTTGAGTCTACAACAAGTGGCGAGCTTGTAGGTCTGCTATTTTCGAAGTGTGACACTGTTGCACGACTTAATGTAGATCTGGCTTTATCTGGGAGAGGAGATGTGTGTGGTGTAATTATCTTTCCTGGCTTTGATCCAGAGTGTCAGAGCAGTGTATTGTCACCTGTTGGCTGCTGGCTATGTGAGGGCAGATAATTAAACCTGCTCTCGTCCTGGGCTTCACAGCAAATAACTTTCTCTTTCTGTCTCGCTGTCAGTCATTTCATTTCCTCCTTTTCTCAGAACTGAGAAGCTATTTATTACCAAGTGTGACCTTTATACAAGAAACCTTTATTTGTATTACTGGTTTTGATATTTGGTCTTTATCTCTCTCTCTGTGCCCTTCTCTTCCTGTCTCACACATCCAAAACACAGAACAAACGCACGCACACATATAGTATGCATGTGTCTTTCCAGACTAATCGCGATCAATGCCAAACTTTTGTATGCACCCTGCCATTAGGCCACAGAAGTATACCACCACTATTATTACCTCCACTTATACTAATGGAAATCAAAGGGATCAGATTGCGCATACTGTAGTCATACTGTACATCATACATAAGTCATATGCGAATGACACCATATGAGTGATGTCACAGGATGGTTACACATATGGAGCCACGTCTGAGATCCACACTGGAGTTACACTGTTTCTTTTTTTTCTTAAAATGTTTTATCCCACAATTTTGTAACCCATTTTTTCACCTAGTGTCAATTATCTTGGGGGGGCAGCGGACTGACCTCATGCTTCCTTCTATGGATGAGGAGTCCAAGCTGCTTCTTTTCACCTGACAGGGGAGAGTTTCCCCGGCCGGACGTAGCGCGTGGAAGGAACACGTTATTCCGACCAGTTCCTTTCCCCTCCATCAGGCGCCCCGGCTGGCCAGGGGGAGGTAGTTTAGAGACCAGGATTACGGCATGTTTTTGTGAGAGTACCTACCCTAAGGGACACGGGGAGAACATGCAAACTCCACACAGAAGGGCCCTTTCGCCAACCCCGCCTCGGGTATGGGCACTGATGACGCGGAGGAAGGAACACGCCCCTAGTGCGCACAGCGTCCCCAGCGGGAATCGAACACAGGACCTTCTAGCTGTGAGGTGACAGCACTACCGACTGTGCCACCATGACCCCAGTTACACTGTTTCTATGTGGATGCCGATATCCACATGTTTCACTAGTTCATCATACCATCAGGGCCTACTTGGACATCTCAAAAGCGTTCGGCTGCCTTGTTAAGTGGGCGGGTGGGTGGGTCGACGAGAGCATTTTCAGAGCAAGTTTTTTTTTTTTTTTTCAACTTATTGTTTTTTATTGTCATTGCTGGGGTAGACAATACATTTTATACATATGCATCATATATCATCATTCAGTTCTTCAATACAGAAAATTGTCTCCCCAAGGAGACAGCAGCAACATACATAACACATTTGAAAAATAATAATCATAAATAATACTAACAACAGTAATAATGAGGAAATGTAAACATGAAAGACAACATCTTGATCAAGTAATTCAACAGACAAGAAATAAAATAAAATAGAATAAAAATAATAAAAAAGTAAATAAAAGGAAAGAGGGGGAAGGGGGGGGTGTCCATCAATCTTTGTAATGTTAAATCTCGATGCGCGCGAAGGGCGTCCATTTCTTAACAAATTGCTCATTTTGTAGCCTCACCAAATAAGTAATTTCTTCCATGTCTCTAATTTCTTTTACTTTATTTAGCCATTGTTCGTGGGTTGGAGGGTGTTTTCCTAGCCAATTTATTGTGATAGTCTTTTTGGCCGCTGCAAACAATATCTGGAGGAGGTACACCTTTTTCCTACTTTCAAACCCAGTCGGCACTACTCCTAGAATAGCTGTCTTGAAATCTTGTGGTATCTGAGTGTCAAACACTCTGTTAATGTCATTAAAAACATTATTCCAGAATTGCTGTAATTTAGGACACGTCCAAAAGATATGCGTATGATTACCGATCTGTTCACCACATTCCCGCCAGCACTCAGTTGTAGGAGTAGTGCCCGCTCTACCAGTCAATAATGGAGTCTTAAAAAATCTGCTTACAATTTTCCATTGATATTCCCTCCAAGAATTAGAGTTTGTTACTTTATGCACTTCAGTGCAGGCGTCTAGCCATTCTTCTTGTGAAATCTCTTGTTGTATTTCTGCCTCCCACTTGGCTTTTATATAAAGAGAATTATCGGGAACCATTTCTAGCAGAGTACGATATAAGATAGAAATTACTTTGGTGAATGAACCATGCTTTTGTATGTCCATAAAAAGAGATTCCAAACTCGAAGGGGTTCGAATTTTGTCCCAGTCATCGTGTCTTTGTAAATAGTGTCTTAGTTGGAGGTATCTATAAAAATCAGTTCTGGGCAGATTAAACTCGTTTCTGAGTTGTTCAAATGACTTTAACTGATTGGAAGAAAATAACTGGTGGACAAACCTCAGGCGTAGCAAACTCCACCCCTGGAACCCAGCGTCTAGCCTCGAAGGCACAAAACCTCCCATGCACCCAATTGAAGACAAGCCTGACGATAGTAGAGGCAGTTTAAATTCTTTCTGGACTTCCTTCCATAATTTAATTGTGAACCTAGACCAAACTCCCATAGCATCTCCATTTATTTTATTCCCTGAGAAGGGAAGGACCGCTAGTTGTGACTGTGTGCATAGAGTTTTCTCAATTTTTAACCACCTGGTTGATTCATCATTTTCTATCCACGTAGTTAGAGGTCTGAGTTGGGCTGCCCAGAAATAGTATTTTAAATTGCAAGTTTATTTTAATGATCAATAAATTGATTGTGTTCCACCTTGGATCATTGGAACTAACGTAGTGTACTTTAAGTTTCCATGAGTCTTGTTAAGACTAGTCAAAGACTAGCATTTTTAATGAGCACAAACCAGTCGGCTTGGTCGCTTGTTTCACTCACAGAATCTGGCAACACCGGAGCTTCTACATCTGCACCAAAACAAAACACACACACACACAGCATTTCTCCGCTAGCTTTGCTTTGGAGTTGATTGATTTGTATAGGAATTGAGAGTTGAGATTGAGAATATGGTATCTAGTTTACACTACACCAGTAGTCAGCACTGAAACATGACGAGCAGACTAGATGTCCACTCTACAGTGGAGTATAGATAGATAGAATACTTTATTGGCAGTTTAAGAAAAATTACAGAAAATGACATCATTTTAAAAAACGCCAAATGGATTTAGTCACAAAAAAGCCTTCGCTTGTTTCCATTGTGGTCCACTTTGTAACATGAAACTATACACAAAAATACTGTACAAACAAAACAACCATGGAACATATAATAAATAATCCTTATATATAAGGCTGGGAGCTATATACATAGGACAAGAGGTACCCTGAGAGAATAGTCCAGAGCATGGGAGATGGGCTATCCAGGGTCGGAAGCTAACTATGACCAGTTAGTGTGTAGATGGAGCCATGATTTCAGGTCTTTCCTAAATCTTGCAATAGAATTTAGTGATTTCAGGGCTGGAGGGAGTGCATTCCACAGAGTAGTGGCTGCGTAGTAAAAAGCATTTTTTCCCTTGAGTGTCCTGAAACTGGGGGGAACTAGATCATATTTATATAGTATTTTACCCCCTCATCACTACAACACGGATAGCTTCGGCCCCCGAGGTCGGCAACCGACCGAACATGCTTGGTTTTTCATCAACAGGTTCCGACGCGTCGGGAAGCAGATATCGACGGTAAGCGACGGGAGCTTGTCGTCTGGAGTCTCCTGCCGACATGCTCCCGACACTTTCAAACTGGCCGACAGCCGACCGTCTGTGCTGTCTGGAGCTGCCTTAATGGTATCAATCACAATGAAAATAACTTTTCAAGGTTTTAGAGAAAAGGGGGGGGAATATGGGGTTGGGGGTCAATGGATAGCTCCCTGGGCACTTGGAGCAAAGTAAAGCAAAGTTATAGAGGCGTCGAAAGCCCTGGGCCGAAGTGAAAATCATCTAACAGCTGGCTAAGATCCATAAAAAATATCACACACCTTTAGGCTTACTTTTTGGCAAATTATTGGGAGACTCACTTGCAATATCCAATATGGCAATATAATATTATATATGGCAAATATATAGCTTGCGGAGATAGTTCAGTCAGGTATACTCGAGGGGCTCACATTAATGATGTTATGATCTTGGGCGCATTCATGCGTGTACAATGGATGGTACTACACATGGTTCATACGGAATCTCATTCTATAATAAATATTGGTTAAATCTATTTGTGAGCTATCTGACTGAATTCTTCTAGTTAGTTAGTTTTCTAGCGATATCCTCTTAGATCAATATCATTCATAAAGGTACTGGCTCACACACACAAGAGTGAGTTTTTTCTCTTTTATTGTATCTTTACATATTACAAGAGACGATTTTGTCTATCAAGGCTGGATAGCCAAAACGTTTGTCTCGCCAGCAACTAATTTAAACGCCTCGCTCTAGTCATTCAAGAACAGAATCCCATGATTCTGTTTTCTGTGAAGTGGCATTAATCACACAAGAACCCTTTAGGGTGTGTAGGATGGGTGACAAATTCCAAATGTACTTTGTCAATGAATTTAGCTTTCTCTCTCCATTCTGTCATAAACTATAGTAAAACCAAACCAAAACAGGGCGGCGGTGGTTCAGGGGGTAGAGTGGCTGGATGGTAACTGCAAGGTTGCCAGTTCGAACCCGGAAACCCCCAGAGTTGGTGTCGAAGTGTCCTTGCACTATATATTTCTAAAACTATGAAACATTTCAAGGATTTCTTTTCAGGCAAACATGTCCACCGTAAGATGAACCTAAATAGGTTTGAATGGGGTTTATATAGGTGTAAGTATGTAGGACTAGTAGCATGCCAAAGTTTGTGCTATTGCCATTGAGAATGCATTGGGCGTTTAAGTTAAATAACTCCGAAACTACAAATCATTTCAAAGTAAAAAGTTCCAGCATGTGTCTCCAGAGTAAGCTGAATTATAAAAAGTGTGAATGGAGTTTCTAGGTGAAAGTGCTTTTTTGACGTGCCACTATCTGCCATTGAGCCCCATTGTGAATTTCTCAAATTTGAAAGCACTATATTTCTAAAACTATGAAACATTTCAAAGATTTCTTTTCAGGCAAACATGTCCACCGTAAGATGAACCTAAATAGGTTTGAATGGGTTTCTAGGTGTAAGTATGTAGGACTAGTAGCATGCCAAAGTTTGTGCTATTGCCATTGAGAATGCATTGGGCGTTAATACGGGGGGGGACATATTTTGACAGAAACTGCCTGTCATAATTTCTCCCTATTCCAAAGCCCCCCCAGGTACATTATATATTTAAACTATTTTCAGCAATGGTACACTTATTTTTTCAGTGGGTAGATCTTGTTGAGCTGGTCATTTTGAAAGTAGATCTCACGTCATAAATGTGTGGGCACCCCTGCTTTAGATCAATCCTTTTTCTATGAACTTAGATCACACACCTTATTCTCATCATTCTTTTATATCACTACAAAATAAAAATTCCATTGCAAAAGCTGACAATTACAGGTTATAAAAAGTATTTTGCACACCTTTTTACACAGAAAACAAAATGTTGTCTTCCCTTACTCAACAAAGAACATTTTTAACGAGAATGTTTCGGTCAAGGATCTTCTTCAGGCATCAGGTGAGCTTTTTTTTAAAATGGATGGAAAGCAATTTGATGATTTGCTTCACATCTTTTCAATGTGTTTAGACCTCCAAGGCCAGTATGGTTGGAAAGAAATCAAAGGATATATTTTCATGGTCCGAGTACATGAACACAACTATAGCTAAGGCGAATATATTCCTCCATTCACGTTCAAGTCAGGTAAAAATAGTCATTGTGACGCGTTGTGAGCTTGTAGATTGCAATTTCATGTCGTGCGAAAACAGGAGATATGGCCCTGGCAAACTCCAGTCAACAAAGTATACTGTATGTTGACTGGATATAATTAGCCGTTCACAGCTCACAATGCTTCAAGTTCTCATTGTGAGGATCCACTCCACAGATCTGCCTTCATTTGAAAGGACGGCTGCAGAAATTGATTGAAAAACGATAGCACAGATACTCTCCATTGATAAGGCCATCAAATAAAACACTTATTTGCGGGCTGCCACTGGCCTAGCGGTCCACGCGCATACCACATATAGGCTCCAACAGCGTGTTGCGGGTTTGAATCCTGATCCCGACGGCCTTTGCTGCGTGTCACTCCCTCCACTCCCTGTCTCTCTCTCTCCCTGTTTCCTGTAATTCTCTACTATATACTATCAATAAAGGCAGAAAGGACAGAACATCTTTAGAAATAAAACAATTATTTGTTTGAATACATACATATCAGTGAAATAAATAAGCAATTTATTTTATTAAATAATTTATTGATATTTAACAAACTCCTGAGTTAAAAGTACAATATTCAAGGTCAGGTCAGCCCTAGAATAACCTGAGTAACTGGACTCAACCTCAACCCTACAAACCCTCCCGCGTACTCAGATCAGCCAACGCAGGGAAGCTGGAAGTAGGCCTACCTTCACTAAATGTTTTGTTCTTGCTTAATAATCGCTCTGGATTAAGAGCGTCTGCTAAATGCCTAAATTGTAAATTCAAGATGGGCATGTCAGGGGGAGTTAAGAATTCCGGATCTTAAAAAAGTCACTGGTGTCTAAAACCTGTATTGACGAATAAAGAGACAGAGGCGAAAACAGTGCAATCAGCTCGGGCACTAGGGCACTAGGGCAATGCAAGCAGAGCATTACAGGGGCACATAAGGCCAAACGGAGGGAACACAGGTGTCATGGCCTTCATGGCCACCATTTAATTCATTCACACTGTGAATGAGTGAATGTAACACACATTGTAAAAGCGCTTCGGATAAGGGCATACATCAGAAATACAGTAAAAAGGACACAGAGAGAAAACAGAAAATCTCACAAAATGTAGGTTAGCATTAGTAGCAGAATCTCTGGGAATTGAGTCCTCAGAGAAATGATGAGGGAGGGAGAAGCGCAGAGGAACACCGCTTTGTGAGAAGCCCACAGCTGGAGACAGGATGCGACCCGTGGTTCTGTGTGCAGAACCCAGTGACAGTCCTGTCATGTTCACAGAAACCCCAGATGGTTGGAACAGCACGATCGGCACAATAATACACCATGGCTGGGCTCAAAATAAGTCTCTAAATTTTCATGCAGCGATATGTTGTGTTAGAGTGGTCTAAGTGTACTTTTTGAGCAGGGTTCCCCCCTTGAAATAACAAAGACATCCTTAACTCCATTTAGTCTCTCTTTTGAGGTGAACATTTGGCGAAAATAACAGATCTACAAAATCACTACAAGTCGCAACGTGGTCTTTTAGATGGGCTATTTATTTTCACCGCAGAGTTCTGGTGTAGAGGGCAAAAAGGAGCAGACCAAATATAGAGCCCTATAGGGACGTTCGACATTAAGTGGTTACATTAAAATGTACCCTAAAAGTGTCCTACTAAATGATTATGCTCATTGGTAGTTTGTAAATGTTGCCTTCTGCTTTCATTTCATATTTTTGAATGTTGAGAAACTAACCTGTCCCTCCAGGTTATGGAACGGGTCTATGTTTCTCTCACGTGGGAGACCACGTGGGTTTGAGCGTGCAATTCCCTATCTCCATCAGTAGAGGCCATAACATGTACGGATTGCAGCTTTCAGGCCAATCCAGGTCAATTTGGCCCATCTTCACGGCTCTCCATTCCCGCTGAGTACAGCTGTGCCAATGGGATTTGTTTAGTTCAGGCCATGTCTGTGCTTAATCCACAACTTTGCCAGTGGAACTGAAAGCATTCATTATGCAGAGGTCTTCTACTCTCACATGGAGCTACAAACCGCTTAGCCTTTTAACCCTCAATTTGTTGTAGTGACACTCAGTGGCAAGCCCAGTTTCTTGAGTCAAAGTCAAAATAAAATATTACTCAACTACAAGTAAAGTGAAAGATGCTCAGTCAAATCCGTACTTGATTTAAAGTACTTTTAACTCAGTAGACTATGGATTCCTTTTTAATATCAATGCATTGCTCAGCTGTATTGAAATGCGAAAAATAAATCAAATCATTTCAATCAAATGTTCAAACAAGTGAAAATTGGCAATCATAACGCATCGCGATGTGAGCTTGTAGATTTGCTATGTTCAGTATTTTCAGAAAGTACTGAAGTAAATTTATAGTACTTAGTTGCTGTCCACTGTCACTAAGATATATATATATATATATATATATATATACAGTATATATATATTTTTTTTTAACCCGAGACAAGAATTCTTAATGACAAAAATGTGATATCCCATCTTTCATTTCACACTCTGAACTTATTATCCCACCCAGGTCTGATCTCAAGTCCGGTAGTGGAGTAATTACGGCGAACACGGTGGCTCGCTGTGATGTTTAGCCTGCTAATCTCAGGAGGACATCGATAGCGGCAGCGCCGTGCTGTAAGAGGATCCAGCCACCGCCACCACCGCCCCAGAGGCTGTTCTCCACTTTGCTCCGAGGTGTCGTGGTTAGAACCCAACACCTCTCCTGGGCTTGTTATCAGCTGTGGCTGACCGGCTGCTGGATGGAAGGGGACTCTGTTTTCCAGTGGTGTTACTAAGTACATTTACTCAAGTACTGTACTTAAGTAAATATGGGGTGCATACTTAGTTTATAGTAGATCTATAAGCTCATATTGTCTCACGATTTAAAAAGAATATCTTAATTTTTGCACATCTCAAAGCGTGACAAAACAGATGTTTTGATAATGACAAATGCATTGGAAAACAGAAAGAATTGGAGTCTAATAAAGGTATAGCCTCAATGTCCAATCTTTAGCTAGAGTTTACAGTACATTCTTATATGTGCATGTTTTTTAACAAGACTGCTAAAATCGCAGCGTTTCAGTGGTGAATCTGGCTGCCTGTGGGCATGTTGACTGTCAACTGTATATCTCCTTTGGTCAAACTGAATATAGAATACTTGCATAAATATCCATAGATAAGTGTGCTTGATGTATAACAGTGTTTCTTCGGGGGTGACCAGCTGGGAGGAGGCCATGGGGCAGACTAAGGACCAGATGGAGGGATTATATCTCCATGCTGGCCTTGGAACACCTCGGGATCCCCCCAGTTATAGAGCTGGCTAATGTGGTCCGGGAAAGAGAAATCTGGGATTCTCTGCTGGAACTATTACCTCCGTGACCCGACACCGGATAAGTGGATGAAGATGGATGGATGGATGGATGGATGCACCTACTGTACTATGTACATACATACGTAGATACTGTAAGTGTACTTGATGTATAAATGTGAATTTATATATTCATGCACATTCCCCAGAGTTAACCTACAAAGCAGTAAGTCTTATTCTTAGCTGTTAGTTTGTCATCTTTCACACTCTGCTGTTAGACTGTAGTCTCTGTCTCATACGATACAAGGTATAGTTTAAGTGTATGTACACCTACACACATAGATATTTTGGGAATACACACAGAGACGTGAACCTACATGCACTTATACACATACCTACATACAAATGGTTGCTATTAAAGCTCTCTCTCTCTAAAACATACAAGCTGTTCAAAGAGGAAAACAGAATGGTAGAATGTGAAACAGATTGTCACACCTGCGACAAATCCAAACACAACGTCTGGTGAGAGAGTAGGAGTCTCTGAGCAAGGGAGGAAGAAGATAAAAAAAAATAAAAAAAATTGACCTCAGTGCCATTTCAATCTAACACTTTCTTGTGTATGTTGTTCAATTATTCACCTTTTTTGCTTTGGGGTAGGGGGTGAGAGGGGGTGGGAAGGGGTGTGGGGGGTGAGAGGGGGTGGGAGGCCATGCAAGGGGATGAAACCGCAGCCTCCTGTGAGTTGTGTCATGACTGCAAAGAGCAAAATGATGGTGAGAAATTAAACAAGGGGGAAAAAAACTACTTTGTTCAGATATGAAAGATTTATTTTGCCATTTTATGCATTATTTCAGACCGAGACATTGAACAGAGAGACATGAAAGGTGGGAGAGAGCACTGGGTCGAACTCGAGCCAGCTGTGGGAAGTTCACATCCTTATTTATGATGTATATGCGCTCTGACTCGGTGATCCACCAGGGCGCCATCCTGTCCGGATATTAAAACTGCATGAAACCCTGAACCCTCAGTGACTTCCTAACACAGTGACGTACAGGCAGGTCCATGGGGCAGCAGGGGGTTTATGGGGCAGCGGCATGCCTGCTGACATACAGGGGTCCACACGGGGTGCCGTGGCCACGTGCACGGCTTGTGTTGTGTGCATGAACAGCTGTCTCGGGTGAGGAGGCCGGAGTTTGGACATGAAAGACATCAATCTACTTTTGTGGCTTTGAGGTGACAAATTACTGATGCACTAACACATGGTACCACATGATGCTGATACCAGAGTGTTTACAAATTGACAGGAAGGTAGTCCCCCCTCCCCCCTTCCCATGCAGCGCCTGCAGGGGAAGGTGCGTGTAATTGCCTCAGACAAAATCAGAGCGCAAATGAAAAAGAATGACAGTCACCACAGGGGTTGACAGGCGGGGCATGACATGATGGAGATATGATGGATGAGGGGGGGGTGGGGGGGGGGGGGGGTGGCAAGGTGGCATAGCGATCGGTGAAAGAAGAGAGAAGGAGGAGGGGGTGGAGGACAGAGTGACAGGGCAACGCTGTCAGCTCCCGTGTGACGCGCTCTTCAGGGGCGCCCTAGAGCGTGTTCTGTTAAGTAAACAGCCCCAGTGTCGAGAGAGAGCTCCTCAAATATTAATGGAGAGCGATCCCCTCCCTGACATGTCCAGGGCTGGGCTGGGATGCACCCAGCTTCAGCATCCGTCAGTCCTGACAGGGCAGGGAGCAGCGCCCGGACACGACGGGGGCACAGTGGCACAGTCCCGGAACACTTCTGTGGCTTATTATTCTATCGATTACTTCGTTAATCGAATAATCGAGTAGAAATATATATATTTTTTATTAACTAAATCCATTAAAATCAATTATTTTAACAGTTGCAATCTTCCCTGCCGGCATGTTTTTGGGCACCTCTGTAGCCCTTCCCTTGTGATGCGCCATCTTGAACCCGAAGTATGACATGCATCCTGCTCAATCCGGCCCTAAACTAGCATGCAACACGCTAATCTGCTAACCGGAGAGACACTCTATTGACACCCTAAGGCCTAAGATCATACTTCTTCTCATATCACCTCATCTGAGCTTCAATTAGTTTTTCAACTGTTTTTGTTTTCTCTCGTCCATTCCAAGATGGATGCCGTTTCAGGCGATACACGCCTGCCGTAAGAGGCCTGCCGTAAACGCACACCGTAAAACGTATAGATACAATTATTGTGCGAAATGTGTTAACTGTTGCACTCCTAGTGGCAACACCATGAGAGTGCCATTGAAACCATTAAAAACACAACCTCTGGCCTGGGCCGTGGCTCAGCGGTCCAGGCACCTTGGCTGGTAATCCAGTCTGGCAGTGTGCCGCGGGTTCGACTCCCGATCCCGACGGCCTTCACTGCATGTCACCCCCCCATCTCTCTCCCCATTTCCTGTCAGCCTACTGGCTGTCCCTCTATAAAAAATAAATAAATAAAGGCGAAAGAACACAACCTCTACCATTGCTTTCTCTGTCTGTATAAGCCCCCAAAATCTATTAGAAATAAAAGGGGGCTCACTTCAGGACAATCAATACTAACAACGTCTGAGTTAACCACATTCTCTAAGGCACTCACCCCCCCCCCCCCCCCCCCCCCTTTCTCTCCCCCCAGTCTGCCCTCATCCTCGAGCCACTTCTTCGTCTCGCTCTCTGACTCCACCTCTCAGGAGAGAAACGCTCGTCGGCCTAACCTCAGTGTACGCTAATGTACGGCTCTGCCGGGGTGGGATTCGTTTATTTTACTGCGCTCGTTATGAAGCTCATAAAACGGCTTATGTGGTTCCGTTTTTACGCTCAAAGAGGGAGACAGCAAATGAAACGGAATAAAGGGTCTTCAGTGCAATAGCTCCCATTCCATCAACCCTCTCTACAGGCCAGGACCCTCTCCTCCCAATCAGTTCTCTCTACAGGCAGAGACCCCTACACACACACCTCCCCCATGAAGCACCTCTCCCCTGACAGGCAGAGCAGGGAATTGGCTGAGGAGGAGTAATGGAGCTTGTCGTAGCACTCCCTCTATCACACCACTTAGCCTCCCGTCCGTCCGGCCCAGTTGGTGGGTTGGAGACGTAGACTGGAGGTAGAGATGGGTGGAGTCGTGGGGGGGACAGAGGTGTTCCACTGATGAAGCTCCACTGGGAGTCTACAGCAGACTGCGTCGCTTCGCTCCACCCAAACATTTCTCCTTGCATCAGTCACGCCATGCACCTCCATCTATAACCCGACCCCCCCCCCACCCCTCTCTTTCCTTGTCTCTCTCCTTCACTAGGGCCATCGAACTTAGACAGTGAGCCCCTGGGCTGAAGCCCCTTCTTCACACACACACACACACACACACACACACACACACACACACACACACACACACACACACACACACACACACACACACACACACACACACACACACACACACACACACACACACACACACACACACACACACACACACACACACACACACACACACACACACACACACACACACACACACACCCCTGCTGGGGTAACATGATGTCTTGCTGCATCAATAATGGGTTAATCACTCAGCCCCTGGCTATACCACCCATGTCGGCCACAATTATTTTGTTTTAAGTAGAACACTTGTTTGCTATACCATATATATACCATACCACTATACCATATATTCTGTATAGTTATACAATAATAATTTAATTAACATCCTACAGGACCAGTTCCACCCAGCACACTATCTTTTCCAACGTCTGCCCTCTGGTAGGAGATATCGGTCTATCCGGTCCAGAACCAACAGACTGACCAACAGGCTGCTGAATGAACAACCTGCCCCCCGCGCCCCTCCATTCCTGAGCTTCCTCTATAGTATTAAAATGGTACTGAAAATGGACTTGGATTGCACTAGCACTATTGCACTTTGGGTTTATTGTATACAGTAGGGTTATTTATTTGTATGCCAGTGGTGAAGCTCTGAACTGAATTTTGTTGTTTCGTGCAAGCAATGACAATAAAGATCTATCTATCTAGTTGACAGGGGTCCCCCAGGGCTCTTTACAAGGTAATCTAGTATTCAAATCTCTTATAATAGTTAAAAGTGAGGGGCGCTC
The DNA here is from genome assembly GCF_951216825.1 of Electrona antarctica. Classification (NCBI taxonomy): domain Eukaryota; kingdom Metazoa; phylum Chordata; class Actinopteri; order Myctophiformes; family Myctophidae; genus Electrona; species Electrona antarctica. The sequence goes on from NC_136806.1 coordinate 38,317,819, forward strand.
TTATTATCGTACATCATCATGGCATATAGACTATGTCTAATTGCTCAGACACTATGACGTATAATTGTCCAAGTTTATGCACACACACCAAAAGCTGGATATAGGCCCTCAAAAAACTATAGATATTTTTGCCAAATATCATAACAGAACAGGAACGCTGGGTTCATGTGGTGCATTAGGTTTGAGACAAAACAAATCTCTGCTTTGTACTTCTCCAGTTCTCTGTTTGGCACCTGGACGCCACCGTTGAGAGTTCTCTGCTTATTAGGTGTCATTTTATAAACGTAGGCACAATTTGGTTGCTTGTGGGGAATAACTTACCAGGTTTAACAATCAACCTCTGCGCCCTAACATGGTTATTATTTCTGCATGGCTGATCGCCTTGCATAAGCTTTTCAATATTTCATGGGCGGGAATGTAAAATGCATCGTCTTGAACTATAAACGCTTGAATGGAGAGGGGTTAAGCTGCTAAGGTCGAAAAGTGAACAGAGGTACTGATTCATACTTCTTTGTGTGCTGCAGAAAGTTCTTACATATGAGCTGTGTTGCATCCACAGTGCTTTGTGAGCCTGTAGGTCTGCTATTTTCAGTGTGCAACACCATCGTGCGAAGGAGCATAAATTAGGCTTTACTATGCAAGTGAAATCATCAGACACAGACAAATGGGCCGCTGGTGAATGCTGTGAGGGTTCTGTACTCAGTGACACTATCAGTTGTCATTATATTACACAAGCTCTACCCACAGATTAGTCCTGAAAAGGAACTGCGGAGTGTGGACAGCCTTTCAAAGCCAAATGAAGCTTTTCTCAGACAAAACAATGACAAGACCTTGACGGGTAATTTGGGAGAAAGTTGGCCTGTGTCACAGGCTGGCTTCCCGCCTCTTGCACAAAGACAAACTGAGACAAAGACACAAACAGCCTCAGGCCTGACTCGGGCAGCTGCAACAGAGCTGAACTTAAACTAACTTTAAATTGATGGAATGAGAGCTGCTGCAAGGGAAAGTCAGAGTGAACACCACTACTGTTATTACCATTGCTTTTTGCAAACAGATCAATCACACAGAATCATTCTTACTCCATATTCCCAGAACTGACCGATGCTTACCCCGCAGTGACTACAGACCAAAACAAACTGACATGTAAGGATAGGCTGCCTCTTGAATTACCACAAAGATAAATGTGCACTTTCTGCTACGTGTCTCATTAATAGATAAATGTGATCCCGTTTTGCATTGATTTAACTCACAGAAATCACTTTGACTAAAGACCAGCACGGGAGCTTCTGAAGGCCTGCGACACAACATCCATTAAGCTGGAAAACTTGCACATGATTTATGAAGATGCTGATCTCACATTTGTTTAAAAGAGCCTGTTAGCCCACTGAGAGATGTGCACAAACTACATGTCAATATTGTATCTCTATGTCCTTCATCTCCTCTCCTCATTTCCTCTCTTCCAATGCCCATTCTGCTCTTGTCCCCCCTTCTCCTCTTCCCTCCACTCCCCTGTCCTATGAACCCCTCTCCTCTCCTCTCCTATCCTTTCCCACTCCTCTTCTCTCCTCTCCCTCTGCTCTCCTCTCTTCTCCTTTCCTCTCTGTCATTGTGCTGATGCATTAGTCATCAGACAATGAGGAAACAAAGCCCCTTTTCTCAGCTGGAACAGGGAGGAGATGTCAGTCCACGCAGCAGCGTTTCATGATAGCATTTAAATGACGCCTATTCCACAATGTTTGCTCCACAATGCTGCCGCTCTATGATGAAATTCAGCCAGGGAGACATGTAAGAGTGCACATCGTTAAAGAAAGAAAGTGACTCAAACATAAAGGGCCACGCTTGTCCTCGGGAGCCGACAATAACTCTTGCATGCTGCGACAGCAACAAAGAACCTGACGTGGGCGTGTATACTGTAGCGTAGGAACAGTGTTTGTCTGAGGGGAATAAGTCATGTGTTCCCCCTACATACAACGTTCAATTTGAAGAAATGCCAAATGGTGAGCAAGGCTGTGAGCTGGCAGAGAGGAATCCAATAAGCCAGAGGGCTGTCAGAGCCAAGTACACTCGAAACTAGAAGAAGCGAAACAGAAAGCCCAATCAGATGCCTTCAGGGCGGGAACAATCGAGGGGGAGAGACGTTTATTTGGGGATATAATTCTCTGCAAATGTCAGCAAACTCTCAAGTCTTTGATGTCAAGTTGTCTACAACAGTATGTCTCAAACATTTCCATGTCTGTCAAGGACCCCCAAATTTTAACGGATTAGGCCGCGACCAACTCCCCCCTCCCCCCTCCCCCCCAGGGACCCCCATAAGACAACATAGTTATGTAGATTCAGTACAGAATTCTTCAAATGTTTATACGGGTGGCAGGGAGAGAGAAACCTATATCATAATAGTCGTGCTTATGCTTACATGTATATTATATTTGTCATTGGATTACCTTGTAGCCAATGCTAAAAGTATGGTGAAATTAACCACTTTCAACCTGTCCACTGGGCTACATTGTTCGGCTACTGTATGCGTAATGAAAATATGCCAATGCAAGACCTTCATCCCCAAAACAAGTACAGGAGCTGAACGTCTCCATAAAACTGACACACATCTGCCTTTGTTAAAAAGAAATAATGTCAACGGAGCTGCACCCCCACTGCACAAAGTCAACGTCTCAGAGAGTTGCCTCTTTTCTCTCTGGGGTGATTATTCTGCTATTGAAGATTTCTGGAGCCACAGTTGAAATAATATGCAAATGTGCGCCCCATGCGGTGCAGACTGGCTGACACATTATCAGCTGCTAGACAGACGCTGCATTTGGGTTTGAATGTGATCGAATCAAACGACGGCGCCTTGATTAAAAAACGTATAGTGTGAAGCACGCGAGACAACAGGAGCGCTTGAAAGGGACTGCCAGCCCCGCTGATGCTGTGGCCTCCTATGGAGACAGGCGCGCTTGGCAGCCTAAATAAAGCTCAGACTGATAAGAAGAGTGGTTTTTGGAGAGCACTAACAATGAGCGGCACACATATATAGAACAAGGTTTGTTTGGTGGCAGAGAACGACAAAGGTAAACTTGCTGAGGTGATTTAATGATCAGTGGAGTTCAAAACTGTACTTTCTTTGAACACTACACTGCAAGCATGGATCAATAGTATTTAAAAAGAAATCCTATTGTATAACAATACATTTGAAATGCCGCATTGCGGCTGTATGCCTCTGTCCGTTTACATCCTTGTATTTCCAGAATCCTGTAGTCGTGAATAACTTTGAAGGAATTTAATTAACATGTTTTGTGAGGTCACAATGACATTGACCTTTGACCACCTAATTCTAATCAGTAATCATGTAACCAGTCATATACATACAAAAAATATGTAAAATATTACAAAAAGTATAACGCATATGTGAAAAATATGATATTACAAACAATTTAAGACAATAGAAATCATGGGTTCCATCAGGCAAGTAAGCGATGACGTCCGGCTGCGATGCGCCAGCTGATCACGCTCGTTCTAGACCAGTGGTTTTTAACATTTTGTAACTCAAGGCCCACCTGGGAATGTGTCAAGATAGTCAGGGCCCAAATACTAAAATAACAATGTATAAAGTGACATTATTCTGCTTTTCATTTTCTGACGAGGTTAGAGTGTGTGTAAATCAGTGTGACTGGCCCGCAAATCACTATAGTGAACTTGTTAATAATACTTATTGGCATGTATTGTAGGCTATTATGCTTGTTAAATGCTATTATGCTTGTAAAAAAATGTTAGCTATGTAGGCCTAATTTGTCTGCAAAACCACCCACCAGTGGGCTGCCCCCAGCAGTTTGGAATGGCTGTTCCAAACAACGTGATTCCACCAGACGCGTTTCAAACTGTACGTGAGCACATATATGCGCTCTGCTTAAAATACGTGCCTGGTCTATTTTTCATGCATTAAATGTCATATTGAAATCATCCACTGGTCATTAGAATATCTAAGTCTAAAAAATGCAGGCCCACAGAGATTTTTACAGTCCTACTTATACAGGTTCTATATTCGAATTCCGTAGCCATCTACCAGTGCATGCTGGGAGATGGCTGCATTATTCATAGTACATGTGAGGGATCCATATACCGTACATCCATATACATGCTGCATCACTTTTAACTTAAAGCAATGGTGTCCAACTTCATTTAACGCCTAGTTTTGGTATGCATTAGACCACGGACCCTCATAACTACATAATTACAGACCATTATTACATGGCTTGGTTGAATGCTTGATTCTGATTGGTCAATCGCCAAATTCAGCAGTGTGTTATTTCTTGATAACAGACCGTTCCGCTCTATAACAGACCGCTGCCTAATCAAACCCTCGGAGCACCTGCTGTGCCCCGCTGATTTACTGCTGTTTCCAACATGACAGCCATGTAAACACACACACAATGTCATTTACAGCTAAACATTGCTCTCAAAAATGTTTTTGAAAACATATGAGCAAGGAATAGACAATGCAGTACCCGAAAATGGATTCTATTTGATCAACCCACTTTCCTTCCGTTTTCCGACAGTGCTGCAGCTGGGCAGACGCCGGCCAGCGCTAAACTTATGGAATACTTTCATTACCAAGCAAGGAAATATCTTGTTTTGTTGTGTTTTGAAAAATGAGGACATGTACGTCTAGAACAGTGGTTTTCAACCAGTGGTCCGGGGACCACCAGTGGTCCTTGAGGACGTTCCGGGTGGTCCCCAGCTAAATGATGGAGAGTTGGTAACCAAATGGACCCTTATTGGATCTTTAACTGTTATACGGGTCCATTTGGTTTCATTTGGTTACACTATTACTTAATTGAATTAATTGATTTAATTTAAGATAAGTCTCATCAAATGTTGGTCTGTGGCTCAAATGCTGAATAAGTAATTGGCCTTGATATGAAAATGGTTGAAAGCCACTGGTCTAGAACCTTAACATACTGTATACTTACCATATGCTGTAGGGCGACACACTTCGGCACCGCAGTTCAAAGACACACACTAACTTTTCCGGCCAGCGCCAGAGACCACAGAACCAACTCCTCACATTACACTCATTCTGCACCACAGTTTGCAGCGCCAGCATTGTTCAGGAAGACCTGAAATCTCATTACGACCAAAACTAATAAGTGAGGCATAATAATAAAACACAGCGATTAAATTCAAACCTAATTACAACTTGATGGAGAAAGACGTGGTAACGGCCTGGCATCTCCCATCTTCCCTGCTAAACGACGCACGAAGGAAGGCCCCCACTGGAAGCAGCACAATGCCTCTACCCGTCATTAAGTTATTAGATTAGCCTCAGGCAAGCGAGTAAACAACTTGAGACATCTCACAGCAGGATGCTAAACCACTATTGGTCTGAGTTATCGGGTCAGCCAACCCTCCATCCCCACCACAATATATAATTTGTATACAAGAACGCATATCACAGTTATTTCTATTTGAATTATTTTTTTAATACTTCACATTGAACTTTAAGCCGGATTTTGACTTACCGTTGCGCTGTGCCGTGTTGTGAGCTTGTATAGAACTGCTATTTCAGTGCACGGCACGGTGCAATATATCAAGTCATTAACAACTTATAGCAGGTCACAATGCATGGCAACGTGAGGGGTTCAGAAGCAGGGAGGTCCACTCAGGACAGACGCCTGGGGAACTTAACATTGAGCGGATGGCTAACGAGCGAGAGACGAGGCCTGGATGTTTAGAGCAGCGAGCTCTGACTTTGATTATCGGCTTTGCTGGATGGAACGTCCTGCCAGGTCCGGCATCATCGCATCGAGGAGGCCTCCTGCCTCATCTCATTTGGGCCGCTGCCATCACAAATGTCCATTCAGCACTATTGGAAGACAAACGAGGGCGAAGTCTTTTCTCAAGGTCAAACCCGCCTCCGCCTCCACGCGGGCCACAGGGGGGTCTGCTGGTCTGATTCCTTATACACTCAGGGTAATTAAAACCCATCGAGAAGAAGGAAGGGAGGCTTCTTTTTTTGACTGCTAATGAGATGTTAATTTGTTAGCCCGCTAGGAACGAGGTATGAGAAACTCAAGGACACAACAGTAGATTTATTCCTGCTCTTGATTTGGAGAATGGTTAAATTCTGTGTTTTTCCTCCCACGGCTTCGGCTGCAGGCCGAGAGTCCTAATAGAAATTCTGTGTGTTTGTTTAGTTTAGTTTGATTAGAAAGATATGAGCGTCCACTCAAGCTTTTTCCAATCTCTCCCGTCATTTACTGAGCACTGTCCCAGGTGACCTGAGAGTAAAGTGGAGCCTTGCAGCAAAGAGTGAAGCCTAATGTGTTGCTATCGGGTGGAAACCTTGTATCTGCATATTTAAACGGTTTAGTTTTTTCTTTTCTTTTTGGGTATATGAATGGCCTACTTCATCATAGTGTCATGCAAAAGTAACAGAAATAGACAATAATATTATATTAATATTATAGCTTGGCTAATAGCTACTTTTTACATTTGCCTGTCAGTGGGTTTTAAATAAATAACTCAATTGGATCCATTAGAACACAGGTTCTTTTTTATTTTTCTGAAAAGTAACGATTTTGGACATGCAACGATTCCACTCGACGGCAACAATATTCTTCATTCATCCTGAAAGTAGTCCACCTCAGACTTGGTCCTCAGCACCCTACTGTGCCAACGTTCTATAGACTCAATGAGTCATTACAGGGATACTAGGCTGGCTGTCCCACTTTCTTCAGAGGCAAGAAGTAAGTAGCTATCACACAGACTCCCAGATAGCCTCTCATAACTCACTTCCCCACATATTCCTTTTAAAACTCCTACTTTATAAGCAATCCAGGCAGTCCAGTCCTCTCATGTTTATTAAATGGATGCTCTAGTTTGATGTGTGTTTGACTCCCCTCTGGGCTGCGGCTGATCCTTAGGGTGCCAGAAGGTTTCTCACCAGGGTGGAGCAAAGCAATGGTGCGTGATGAAGCTGAGGAGACAGAGAGGTAGTGGGATCTCTCTCCAGGGTTTGTGCACTGCAGCTAAAAGAGGCTCATTTGTGGGCCGTTGTTCTACACAGGCGTCACTACAACAACCAGTTAGCACAAATGTGCCTGCAGCCCCACTCTGCTACAGTTTGGGTTTTTCACAAACAATCTAAGGGCCCAAACAACAACACATACAAATGAAACCCTATAAAATATTTCAATAGAACACTCAAAGAGATAGTGCCACAATTTTGGTAGGTTATGGTTTTTTTTGTCTATGGGGTTGACATTGCTCTTCTTGATCACCCGATGTGGTTAAAAGGTGAGAGGATGTCTTTTCTGTTTCTTTTTTGCGAATATTAATATTGAATTAATTGCATCACGTTGGTAAAAAATAATATACATGTCACAATGTGAAAGCGCCGCAACAACCAGGAGATTGTATTGTCAAGATAATGTGGAACTTTTTGATAATCTGTCACACTCTTGCCCCGAGTGTGCCATGCCTGGGTCGCCTCCCTGACTTTGCCCCTCTGTTGCCTCCCTTCCCCTGGCTGATTGTCCACCTGTGCTTCTAAGCTGAAGAGACTTTGGTTTATGAGTATGGAGGTATATTAGGGACCCAGATTGTGAGTTTATGTTATATTGCCCTGGGAGGGTTTTCTGAGTTGCTTGAGTGCAATGCCTGGGTTATTCTGCATAAGGGTCCAAATACTGAGGTGTTCCTGACATAATCTATGTAAAACATTTTAAAAGCCCATACTGGCTTCACTGTAGGCAGCAGAGTTGTTTTGGTCCTCGCGATGTAAGAACAGGGAATAAATAACCTTCCAAACACCGGATTTCGGCTCATATGGAGCAGAAAAGGGAGTAATACGCATTTATTTATTTATTAATTATGGATTAATGCCAATTAATCAAATCTCGTAATCTCGTTTTGGCACAGGTGGGGTACAATAGCTGTTCAGGAGATTTTCTCGTTTCAGCACAGATTGTGTTAAAGGTACAGAACACTATAGATTCTGTATGACAACTGCGACTGATATCACATTGAGAATACAGGCAGGCAGTGGATGAAAGGAAGCTATGATTGTCCAAGGGTTTCAAAGTTTCCCTCCACTGGTGTAATTGGTCTAACATTGACCATGTTCTCTTCTCAACACGTCACTGCTGCTGTGAAGCCTCACGTCACCATGGGAACAGACAGGTATTAGAGCTGTCAGTCATACAGATGGACACACCCGTTCCATAACCCACTGATGAGATGTTTTCTCCCCAAGATTATTTTTAATGGGGTTCAGCTGCATTGAGCAGGGGCACTGCAGAGGCTGACAGGGAAATGCTCTGTGCAATGTGTTTGTGTGCACATGCGTGCGTGCGCGTGTGTGTGTGTGTGTGTGTGTGTGTGTGTGTGCATGTTTGTATGTTGGGGAGGGGGTTACAAGTGGCATGAGGAAAGGAGGCACTGGAGCACTAGCTGGAGACTAGCTGGAGACTAGCTGGCCACTGCCACCGACACCAAGAACTCCCGGCCAAAAAGCTTGTACTGTGGGAACCAACACACGGGCATCGATCGAGAGGACGTCCCACACCTACCTATCTGGACGTACTAAAGAGGGATGCTGGTGCAGAAAGCACAAATGAGCTGAACAGATGTATGGAGAACCGAGATGACTGGAGGCGCCGATGGAGGGCTCGTCTGAGGACGACGTAGAGAGAGAGAGAGGAGCAACTCAGACAGTTTAAGCCCTTATTTTATTATCAGTGTGCAAGTAAAAAAGCGACGTTTCGATGTATCAGTCACATCTTCGTCAGGTGACGAAGAACTGACAAAGAACATCGAAACGTTGTCGCCCTGATAATAGAACAAGGGCTTAAACTGTGACGAACATATGACTGATACATCGAAATGTTGTCGCTTTTTTACTTGCACCCTGATAATAAAATAAGGGCTTAAACTGTGAGTTGCTCCAGTGCCTCCTTTCCTCCTGTAACCTGTCCTGCCTCTGAGATGCACCAGACTGGCCTGCCATACACTTCTGCTGGCATATATATATATATATATATATATATATATATATATATATATATATATATATGAATGATATATATATATGATTCTCACATGTGTATATAGAGTATACACACTTATGTGTGTGTGTGCTCAGAACTGCTCACACACACGCACGCAGTGCCACTCACGCACGCACACACACACAGTGCGTCTTATTGAACAGAGCCACATATAGTAAACTGATGAGCTTTTTAATGTGCCTCTCTGGTTCAGCATCTGCTTGTGCCTTCGGTGTTCAGTCAAAACACTTCATAACAACATACGATATTAGCCTCGCGCCACTGCACCGCTCACACTGATGTACACAACATCGCCACTATGAGCCACTGCACCGCTCACACTGATGTACACAACATCGCCACTATGAGCCACTGCACCGCTCACACTGATGTACACAACATCGCCACTATGAGCCACTGCACCGCTCACACTGATGTACACAACATCGCCACTATGAGCCACTGCACCGCTCACACTGATGTACACAACATCGCCACTATGAGCCACTGCACCGCTCACACTGATGTACACAACATCGCCACTATGAGCTTCATAATTTGGGATATTAAATTCACAGCACGCCCATGATCAGCTTCTCATTTCCACAGATTGCATTTCATGATGGGCATCCAGCACAGGGTGATGCAGCCTGGGCGTCCCAGTGCAGTGGTGGAAGAAGCACTGCCAATTTGTTTTACTTAAGTAAAAGTAGCAATACCACAGTGTTGAAATACAAAGCCCACAATGCATTTGTGAGCTTGTAGATCAGCTATTATCAAAGATAAAAAGGGCTTAATAGGCAAATATATGTTGTTGTTTTATTAATAATCTTTAAAATAGTTCTAGTGGAGTACTAAGTACAACACGTGCCTCTTAGATGTAGGATAATTACCGTATGTAACCCTCAAGTAAAGTGTCTAACGTCATCAAGACATAGCAAACACACAACAATACATAGACAATACAGCAATACATTTACAGTAACACACGACACATCCCTTGCAGAAAAGGTAGGCTAGTAGTCATGACTAAGCAGAGACTTCACTGAAATATGTGTGTGTGTGTGTGTGTGTGTGTGTGTGTGTGTGTGTGTGTGTGTGTGTGTGTGTGTGTGTGTGTGTGTGTGTGTGTGTGCGTGTGTGTTTGTGTGTGTGTGTGTGTGTGTGTGTACACACACACACAAATATATAAAAATAAAATAAAATAAAATAACATTTTTCTTGAAAGACTTGGCAAAGAAAGGTTCTTTGTAATTACCAATAAAGTTCCGTTAATATCTAAGCCGGAACACAATCAATTGATTAATCATTAAAATAAACATATCGTACTTGAGAAACACTGCTGTTGATGCCAATACTTTTGGAATACAAGCCTTTTACTTAAAGAAAAAAAATCACACCCGTGTGAAATTAGGGGCGCTCTAATCAATTATTGGCCTTATACCAACCTTGAAACATACCTTAGTTACGTCCTACCAAGAATGGTGGTCCCTTATTGGCCAAGGGCTTCCACCGACATACTGACAGCCGATTTTCTCAAACACATATGACGTAAAATGTTCCATTCGTTGTCAATGGCATTTAACCAAATCTGTGCCAGGAACATTTGGTTACGTTATAAGCAGTAAAACCCCCTGTGCCAAGACGTAATTTTACGTTTGTTTTGTTTTTGTTTTTTACAATAGAAACGCTGGCACCTGGCCAGCGTTTCTATTGTACCAGGTGGCATTAATGTTTGTGTTCAGACAGAATCTACACTATAGCTGAGGGGGCTAGAGGGGCCAAAATCAAAAGTGAGGGGCGCTATTATCATCGTACATCATCATGACGTAACATGTCGATTTGCTCAGACACATATGACGAAAATTCTCCATTCATTGTCAATGGGAATTTAACAAAAATACAGATTTTCTTGTCTACATATGATGTACATTCTACATTCATTGTCAATGGCATTTAATGTTTGTGTTAGCACAAAAATAGCCGATTTGCTTTAGACACATAGTATGTGTCACATACTGTATGATGTAAATTCTCAAAAATAAATCCACCACCGCAGGTTCATGCAGCGCAGGTTGATAGATTCTCATTTTCAATCTAAATTGACAACAGCAGGGCTATCCAATCACTGAGGGAGAGGGAGCGGAGTGTTATGATCCAGCTAATGTGAATCCAAATGAAATCTGCTAGTCTGTATGTTGTGTCTTATTCATTAGATATCTCTCTGATGTTTTACTGTAAAGAGCTCAGAGTGCAAGGATCATTAGATTGTCAAATGGCATTTGATACATCCCCCGCCAGCGCCTCAGATCATTAAGAATTCCTAATGCCTATCACCTATTTCCTGGTATTAATCTCAAAGAACCACCTAATGAAAAACAGCCCATCATGTAAAAAAAAATACATAGAAGGGGGTTGAATCGTTATTCTTTTCTAATTTGTTTTTAACCTAAAAAAGGTGAAAAAGAGAGAGAGGGAGGGAGAAAGAGAGAGCCCTTTGATCTCAAAGTGAGTACTAAAGTAATAAAAAGATGGAGTAAAGAAGATTGCAAACAAGACATTCACTCAAGTCCCGAGAGAAGAAATACAAAAGCAGAACGAGGGAGAGAAAGAGACAGAGAGAGAGAGAGAGAGAAGCATAGAAAGAAAGAAAGAAAGAAAGAAAGAAAGAAAGAAAGAAAGAAAGACAGAGAGAGATCAGAGAAAGAGAGAGGCATAGGGAGAGATAAGACCAGGAGGATGTTAAAGGGATTTGAACAGCGGGTCTCCGAAGCCCAATGCTAAAGCAATTAGCATTGAAGCTCATCCAGGAATGTGCAGCCAAGCCGCAGTGGCAACAACAATTGAGTGCGAACTGTCCCCCTTAAAACTTGGAGTTTTTAATTGGCATGTCAGGGCGGGGTTGTGTCTGGCGACCCATGTGTGTACCCACTGGAAAGCTTGGTCCTGTGGGCCCACCGTAGTACTTCTCACTTCAAGTGGAAGCCACGAGACAGTGAACACAAACGCTGTATTCTGCACAAATGGCTACAAGATCACAATACAAAATATGAAGAACAATCTAAAGAATAATTAAATGAAAACAGTTATTCAAATATTGTCAATTTAGAAGAAACCGTTATATTATATATATGGACGTTGCCCCCCCACATCCTTCGCAGCTGCTATATAGAGAGCCTCCTTACCTTTTCTTTTCTGGCTTGGTACAGGGGGCTCTCAGAGACGAATCCAACAAGGATAAGCTGCGGAGGGTAACCCACGTGGGGTGTAAACTCTGTGGGATGCAGTGCTCTGCCCTTCAGTATCTCTATGACCAGAGGACAGTGAAGAAAGCGGGAAAGATCGCGAGGGACCCAACTCATAACCTCAGCACCTGCTTCAAGGTCCTAGATATGGCGCCTCTAAATTCAAGAAGGCAAAGGGCAGTGCCAGTTTCATCCCCTCTGCTATTAGGCTCCTTAATAAACACAAACGCCCCAATACCTGATCCACCTCACCTGGACTTGCTTGCCAGTGCCCCCGGCACACACGCACACACCACAAATGCAGATGAACTGGACTGGGCACTGATAATGGACATACACGTATGCATGTATGCAAGCGCGCGCGCGCACGCACGCACGCAAGCACGCACGCACGCACGCACACGCACACACACACACACACACACACACACACACACACACACACACACACACACACACACACACACACACACACACACACACCAAATCTAATATACCTGCCCACCGCCTGGAGACTAAAACTCCCCTTGGATATGAAGGAAAAATGAAAATGACGAAGAAAGAAAATTAGACTGATATTGGATATTGACAGCATCTCTCAGAGGACACGCCGATACAAGAAAGACTTTCTTTAGTTGCTTTCTTTCATTTTAGTCCACGTTTTATAGACTCCTTCAAGGTCGTAACACCCACCATTTATTCCCCTTGCAATTCTTTTGTTTCTCTATTATTTTTGTGCGCATTTAACTTTTCCCTGATACAACTATTTCTCAAATGTATTTTTTCTTTTCCTGACCTATTCGCTCATAAGCCTGAATGAACAAGCCACAAGCTATATAAAGCACAACTTTAATGTACTTTATTTATATTTAGTTATTTTTTCTTCTAGAAAGCAGTTTCTTTTGAAAAGTCCAGTAAGAATGAAGTTTATGATTATACAGTTTATTATTCTCTTCGCATGATTTAACCACTTTCACTCTGGCATAGACAAGTCATAAACGAAGAAAGTTCAAACATTTCAGTGTAGGGATGCGATGTGAGCTTATACATCTTCGCTTATAGTACTTAAGCGAAGATACAACTTATGTAGGACGGTAAGGTACTGTATATACCAATATGTAAGGTATATGCCAATACATATGAAACCACTAAGTGATCACTTTCATCCTAAAATGATGAATGACAATGGGATGACAAATGGCAATGCATCCCTTCACATGGCAGAAATGGTCACTGAACATTGATGAACAGAAAAATAACTTGACCACCAAGTGCCACATCTCAACACAACTGAACACATAATGCTTGATGAGACCTTCTCAAACGGCACCTGAGATAGACATTGTGGGCTGTATTTTGCGTGTCTTAAGTACCAGGTCTTATTACTTAACTTAAGACCTGGAGGCGTGGTCAATGCTCTTTGGCCAATCAGAATAGCCAAATGGCATTGATGTGTGTGTGTGTGTGTGTGTGTGTGTGTGTGTGTGTGTGTGTGTGTGTGTGTGTGTGTGTGCGTGCATGCCTATGAAGTGTGTGGATGACTGACACAAGCTCAAGACATTTGAGGCTATATATCGTATTGTACTACATTCGCTGTAACATTAAAATTTCCTGCAACTAATAATGTGAATTTTTACTTCCATTCACACAATGCATCATAACGTTGAACTTGTAGATCTGGTATTTTAAGAGCGCAACATCTGAGCGCAACCAAACATAAAATGACTTGTCTTTTAGTCCTACTGGATCTCTTCTCCACTAGTCCCTCCCTAACATTTTTAGTCTAGTTTTTATTTGTTGACAAAATTGTCAATATATTTAGTCTTAGTCATCATAGTTTTCATTTCGTTTTTATGTAGTTTTCGTCAGTGAAAAAAGGTAGTCGGCGAACATAGTCGAGGAAAACAACACTGCGGTCAACCATATGGGGTTTACGTGGATAAAAATGATGTACAGTCCTGGAGTGATTGCCTACCCTGGAAGATGGCAGCGTTCTGGATGATGAGCAGTTTGAGCGGAGCGCTGATGCTCTGCAGGCCAGACTCCATGTGGCTGCGGGCCGCCACCTGGAGCCTCTCCTCCATTTTCCTGGAGCAGCAGCTAGGTCCTTTAGTTTGACACACCTGCAGGTCTGTACCTGACAGACAGACAGACAGACAGACAGACAGACAGACAGACAGACAGACAGACAGACAGACAGACAGACAGACAGACAGACGTCATGATTAGCACCAGGAATTAAGATAAAATTGTAAGAACCACATTGGTCCCTACAGCGTCACCTATTCTGGGGAGAACATTCGGTGAAACTAGCACGTCTACGATCTCACAGTGAAACTAGCACGTCTACGATCTCACATCTCTTCTCAAGTGTTGCAATGGGTTTGTAGATCCGCTATATTTTTGGTGCACGACACCACCTGGCCTCAGTACTTCATTTGAATCTTTTTTCCCCACCACACTTCTACACCCATTAGTTCAGATTTGTTCATACATTTGGTGATGAAATATAATTTAAATATATACATTTTATATATATATTTAACAAAGGTACCTTGTATTTTTAAACACTTTCCCATGGATCACCTGTACTTACAGTATGCCATGGACCACTGTACACTAGTGGTCTGTGGACTACTGGTTGAGAAACACTGACCTAATGCTATGATCTCCGCCTGTCATGAGACCTGATTGGCTCCAAGCACGTGCTGACAGCCAACATGAAACTGCAGTCAAGACTTGACAGAGGTGAATGCAGAAAATGAGTCAAACTGTTTCTTGTGGCGCAAGGTGGACAGTGATATTCCAACATACTGTAAAGGACGGTGAAGAAGTCAGAGATGGAGTGTGTGTGTGTGTGTGTGTGTGGTGAAAGTGCTCCTCCAGTGATTGATATGAAACTGACAGCTATCAAGCATTGGGTAAGGTAGCCTAACGTATGCGGTAAGAGTAACGGAGCACCAAATCATCTTGTGTGTGTGTGTGTGTGTGTGTGTGTGTGCACGCGCATGTGAGTTCGTTGCGCGCCTCACAAGACCGTGCGATGTGATATGAAGTGAAAGTCTTTCAACTTGACTCTGTAATCAAAAGAGTAAGACTGTCTTTTGATTTATGATTTGATTTATCTGACATAACGTAAACACAAAGAGGAAAGACAATGCTTTTACAGATACAGTGGGCTATGTGTATTATTTCATTTTCGGGAAAATGTAGAATTGAGGCAGAGATATAGCTTACACTTTGTGAATTCAGTACCTTCAAGGACAAGGACGATCAAAGCAAAGCAGCAAATCAAACACAGGATTTTCTTTCTTTGCGAGATTATGTGAAGGACAATACCAAGCATAACAAGTAGATAAACTAATGTGTCACCATTACCGTAAATGCTTAATAATAATAAGTATACCATATGAATAATAATACCAGATGAAGCGTGATATCAACAAACTAGAAATATATTTAAAACAAAGTTGCAATCCATAGCTTTGGCTTCTGTGAATAAAACATTATTTTGACCATGCAGTCTGTATGGTAGAGTATGTTATATTCTGTATTAGCTCAACAGTAAAAACGCTTGCCGCTTGTGTGGGGGACCCGGGTTCGAAGACCGCGCAGGATATGAAAGTTACGGATTGCCGCTTTAAAACTGATTCCCACATTATCGCTCCGAAAGCAAGCAGCTGTCACAGACGGAAATAGGACACACAAGAATGTAATGTTTAAAACACAAAAATAGAGCTGAGATCCTTCACCCTCTATCTCATCTCCTGGTGAGGCTACAGTCAGTACAGTGTATGCAGATGTTAAAAAGTTAAATATTGAGTAGAAACCATCCAGAATGGAATGCGTCAGTGTGGATGTTTGGGACCTGTCACTTCTGTACCCAGGAAGTGTCAATGACAAGGAAAGCAGAACCACAAGTAAACAAATATCAAGAGGCTGTGTGAGTCACTCACATCCCGCTTAGCGAGAAGCCATGGAGGGAGGGGTTGGTAGAAAGAGGGGAGAGCGGGGATGAATGTAGAAGACAGTACTTGTTTGATGAGGTTAGACCCACTGTCTACTCTATAGCAACTGTTCTCAAACATTTTTATGTCATGGACCCCCAAAAATGTATTGGGCCATGGATCCCGTTTGAAAAGATAGTCAGAAAAGTTTCACTTGTCCAGGTCATCACAAATGCGATGACCTGGTTGCTATGGCCGTTTTTAGCCCAAGGAGTGTTTTTTGTGCAAAACCAATGCTTGCAATGGATTCAGAATCATGAATAACCCCTAGTTTGACCCCTCACAGGCTACTTAACGCTGAATTAAAAATTGTAAATTTTGCCTGCATAAGAATATTAATGGTACCCCAACTTTCAGCAGCTGTCACAGATTCCCCTAGGGAAATTGAATTTCAGTCTTTGTGAGATTTACCTTTACAAACACATGATGAAATGTATTGGTAAGGAATTTAGTCACAGATTTTTTTTAATATGCCCTGACTATATAAGAGAATATTTTTTGTGAGATAAGATTGTGTTCAAAATGTGCAGTGGTTTTCAACCAGTGGTTTGGGGACCAGTGGTCCTTGAGGGGATTCTAGGTGGTACATTCTCTCTCTTGGTTAACTCCTAGTGAAATAAAAGTGCAATTGAACCATTCCTTATTTTGGTGGGAAGCCCCTGCAACCCCATTAAAGGCGTAGTGAAACGGAAATGGTGGACATTTTATTTTGAAATTTCAGACGATCTCAAGTTGAAACACCGCTATGAAGTTTCTGAACCAATCAGAGCGTCGCATCCCTTCAGGGGATGGGACGGTAGCTAGGGACGGTAGCTATGATACGCAGGACAGCGTGTGGATGTTTGTTTACAAATCAGATAGTCGACCAGCTTTACCAGTTTACTCTTATGTGGCTTATTTCTACCCTATAATGTTTTCAGATACATTTTTTAGCGTGATGATTAAGTTGAAACCGAGTAATACACTCTCTGGATGTTATCTTGAATGGGAATAAAAACGGAAGATGTCTGTAATCAGTAGCAGCTGTGCAGCCTGTGCTGGACGGATGCGGAGATATGGGGAATTAAACGGGTGAGCTTCATTTTTATTGGCTTTTATCGATGTTGGCCTCGACACGTCATCACGCAGCACGTTTTTGTTTTCAGGAAGTAATAAAAAATACATTTTTATGGACGTTTGATATAAAAACACACAAAAATTTGAATTTTCCCGTTTTTTTGGCATCCATTGTTAGGTATGCCCATATGATGACCACGGATATGGTCTAAAAGTGTGAAAAACGTATTTTTCATTTCACTACACCTTTAAAGACCCCTGGGACCCCTATTTTGAGAACCACTGGTCTAAAACCTTATTTACGATGTTGAACGACAAAATAGAGCACAATGTGCTCATACAACAAGCTCACAAGATGTCGCGGATGCGTTGCATCATCAACACACCTTTTTCACGGCAGCCAAGTTGACATAAATAGTACAGTGTCACTTCCTTCACAGGTGTTTTATTCCAATGATACTAATTCATGGCTGTGTTCCATTCAGGTCAAACAGAGTCAGTGCACTGCTTTATGCAAATTGGCTCCCTGGAAATACTTACACTACACAAAATGTAACAGAACCTTAATTAATATCACTGGTAACACCTGTGAGGGAACTATTTATGCCAATATAGCTTCTGTGAAAACGAAAGGTCTATTCCAGCGAGGTTAGATAATAACTAATCGCTTGGCTACTTGCGAAACGAAGATTAGTACTGAATTGAGACCAAATTTATTACATGGAGGAAGGGAAAGATAGTAGTTTATAAGCCCTACTGCCAGAGAAAGGTTAATTGCTGTCAAGAAATAAATAAATCAATAATATACAGCGATTAGAGTTAATTGGTGGGGGATTTAATGTCAAATTAAAAGCAAATGTTATTTCCATCATGGGTTTATGTCTTGGAGGTGGTGATAAAAGTGCAGTGTGGAGAGAACAGACACATACTGCAGCTACAGTAGCAGATGAGCAGGAGAACATCCCTTGTTGTTTCAGAAGAACCAGGAATGCGGTCAATGTTACAGAATTATGACAATTCATACTTGGTAGTGTTGTGTATGTGAATATTAAACGGCGATAAAGACAGGGTTGATTTTTCACCATGAATAAAAGCATCAACCTATATGAGTGATGCTTGAACTATATCTATCCGGTGTGACACTTACCCAAAATGACCAATTTTCATCCGTTTTGGGGCGAGTGATACGACGAGGTATAATTTAGATCTTAGGCATACGTGTAATGACAGTGAGGTATACTACTAATATAACTGTCACAGGGGCATTTCCTCCCGTATGTATACTGGCAGGCTTAATATCTTAAATCAATACATACAAAGGATTCCTGACAGATACAATCAAGTTAATTTCAGACTCCAGAGGCAAAATGATGAAGCTGTCAGTAAGGCCGGAGCAGAGGGGAGTGTCTGTGGAGGGGAAAGGGGAGAAGGTAGGGAGGAATTTAGCAATTATCTCCTGCAAAACAGACAGTTTCATCTGCCTGTTTGCACGTTTTGCAGATGATGAATGAATTTCATTAGGCAAGTTGGGAGCACTGAGGAATAAGCGAAGGATTGGGCAGAGTAATGGTTTCCCATGAGGTTATGCAAACAAAAAAATATGACACACTCTAAATAAAGCAGCGTCTCTGACAGAAGGACAGCTAGGGAATAAGACTCATGCTTCCCTTCTTTGCTCTACAATCAGCCCGTCTTTCTCTTGCTCTGTCTCTCTCCCCTCCTTTCTTGTCATCACTACTACAGCTTTGCTCTGAGCTCACTTTGTTTCACCTGCTTCTGATACATTTCTTCTATGGTCTGTTCGTTAATTGGTCAGATTTTGTCCATAATTATAAATCTGCGCATGTATTTGAATTAGTATTTTGAATGATTCAAAGTTACATCAGCTCGTTGGCCACTAACAGACAGGCCTGGAGCTGATCAAGGCATCTTCAGGAATGGTTAAGTGGTAACCCCTATTATATATGTGTTGACCCCCCAGGTCTACTTGATCCCTTCTTTTTTGCCAGGTTCTTGAAAAGCGTCTGGACAACATGTTGATCTACCTCTACTAGCGGCCGTAGTGGAGACTATTTAAGTGGTGCAACCACTTCCTTAAGTGACTATGTGTGTGGGTGGGTCTCTGGCTGGCTGGGTAGGTATGAGCACGAAAACAGCATGGTTGTTTTTCACCACCTGTGCACAACCTAACACACACACAAACACACACAAACACCCCCCCCCCCGGGGAACGCCACACAGAGTTGCACCACTTACTTCACACGGGTGTGATTTTTCGTGATTGGCTGTCTCTAAGCCAACGGGATGGAACAGTGAAAGAAATTATGTTTTCTCCAGTACAACTAACGTTAACTAAAGTTGAAAAGGCGGCAAACCATCCGTTCATTATTTGCTACATCTAAAATGGGTAGGAGAGAAATGCAGCTCTCTGTGTGCCAAAGGGCATGAGGGAGAGAGAGTGCACAGTTAAATCACCCAAAATAACAATCACTCTGACAAAACACTATGAATAGAGTATGAATAGTCAACAGACAATTACAATAGTTACAACAATTACTTCAGATTTCTCTTTCAAAAATCATCATATGACTGGAAAACATTATTATGATTATGCAGAAATCCACATCAAAGTCACTCTATCCCTCTAACAAATTTCACACATTGGCCAAATGGCCATACAAGCCCCAGCCATACTGGGTTTTGACCCAGTCTTGTTAAAGCTGTCCTGGTGGTCAAACAGATGGAGACACAGCGTGGACTAAAGTGCAATTTAGATGTAAATTTACTCTGTGTACATTTTAGGTTCAAGGTGATAGCTGCTAATCACTGTGTGTGTTCAGTCAATACTCTGCGGTTATTGGCCGGGCCGGTCGACACACACAATATATTTTTCAAGATCCTTAAATGCCTTTAACAAGCTGGATTCAAACGCATTGATTGCCCTACGGTTGACACCGCCTCCACGTTCAAAGCCTGAATTGCTGTTTCTCTTGTTCAGACACACACACACACACACACACACACACACACACACACACACACACACACACACACACACACACACACACACACACACACACACACACACACACACACACACACACACACACACACACACACACACACACACACACACACAGAGAGAGAGAGCACACACACACACACACACACACACACACACACAGAGAGAGAGAGAGAGAGAGAGAGAGAGAGAGAGAGGGGTGGGCAGAGAGAGGGAGAGAGAAAGAGGAAAGAGTGAGGTGCAGCAATAGAGAGAGAGAGGAGGGGGAGACAGAAATGGAGAGACAGAGAGAGAGAGAGAGAGACCTCTGTTCGCATATTTAACAAGCTCTGAGTCTCCAATCCCACAAACGTGTCTCTCAGTTTCTCAGCACCAATTAGGAAGCTATCAGCATGCAACTTTAATAATGGAGACAGTGGGGAATAAACAGCTTGTGTTAAGATATAGAATATGTTAAAGTCTGTTCATTATGAGCATAAATTATCCATCACCTACTAAGGCATGTGGGGATCCATGGCTCTCTCTCCAGGGCAGAGGAACACAGTGACACTTTCAACAAACCATAAGCATAAATGGAATAAAGATAAGACCATTTTTAACTAACATAAGATATAGTATTATTAATATCACTAGCTGCAGGGTATTACAACTGACTTTTGTATTTCTAGTGTTTTACAATCTGCTCTACTTTCTGTTGTTTTGATGAAGCAAAAACATTCTGAAAGCTGCAACCACAAACTTGAAATAGATCTTCTGTTTGTCGGCAGGCTTCATAAACCAATGAGGCAATACACAAACACGGAGGCTCTACTTGTAAACTAACTTTTTTTTCTTCAACAGAGCATAATCACACCAAAGCCAGATCAGTGTTTAATTGGACAGAAAGAAGCCGTCGCTCTGGGTCAAATTAATCTGCACATTAGATGCGCCCGCCCAGGGACCAAGTGTTGTTCAATGTTGTTCAATCTCTCATGGCGTTGGCAGCATAAACACAACCGCTAATGACACCCATGGACAGCACAACACCATGCCGACCTGACCCCAACACTAATTACCGAAAGGTCAGCATCTGGTGGTCTTTCGTTGGCATCCAACAAACAATACGGAACAGTAGACCGTATACAGTGCGTGATCATCTCTGCTCTACAGTAGCTCATGTATTGAAACAAGAAGTTCAAGTTTCCAGTTTGTTGTCTGAAAAACCCATGGTGGCTACTCTGCTACTTCTGTGAGAATGGCAGAGAATGGCTCCCCTATGCACACGCACGCACGCACTTGCCTATCTGTAATTTACAACACAGATCACAGCTTTCTATGTCCACGAACAAGTGCACTAGTATGTAAATGGATTCATACTGTAACTAGATTTGTTCATTTGTGGGAGAAAACTACCAGTCAGGGCAGCTCTGCTAGTCTGCTTGCTGTTATTAGTAGGCCTAATGTTTGTGTTACTGTTTCACATTATTACTGTAAAAATAGAAATATATAATAATGCAATTTTAAAAAGACAATGTTTTTTAATCTACCATCAGCCACTGAAAAAACATAATCGGTCAATCACTAATTTTGATTAAGGCAAACCAATTAACATACGATTTTACTGCCCAGTGTATGTAACCTTTATTTAACCAGGATAGTCACATTGAGGTACAGTATGAAACATCTTTGCAAGTGAGACTTGGTCAAGACATTGCCAAAGCAGTACAACAAAGAACAAAACTGTGCGCAGACATTTGCAAAAATAAAAAAAATAAAAAATCAGACCCGTCTGAACTGAGTGGAGCTGTTGGGGCTTTGGGACTATAATGGTTGTCAGACTATTGGCTGTCAGACTGTTGGTTGTCGGACTATTGGTTGTGGGACTATTGGCTGTTGGACTATAGTAGTCACTGTGCACTGTGCTCTGTGCTGTTGTTACACTAACACTAAAAACTCAGCTTCCCATCATGCACCTGGCTGTGCACACTTCGTCACCTGTTGGTACTCTAAACAGACAGATAGACAGACATAGGGACAGACAGACACACATTGATGTTCCATGGAGTGGCTGCACCACACACACACACACACACACACACACACACACACACACACACACACACACACACACACACGCATGGAGTGGATGCATACAGCATCCACTCCACAGGGACCCCGCTCCCCCCCACAACACACACACAGAAGATGGAAGCTCGACCCCCCCCCCCCCCACACACACACACACACACACAAACACACTCGACTCCCACAGACCAGCATTTCTTTGCTGTGCTCTCGGGTCCCAGCGGAGTAATGGTGGAGGTAGAAAACAACAGGTTGAGTATAGCTTTTGGCAACACGTGTACAACTATTAGAATTCAACTCCACCAACCTGCAGCCATCCAGTGATGGAAGAAGCACTTCAACCCGCTAGTCCTAGTGAAACCACACCAATGCAACTGGGGTGACCAGATCCAAACTGTTCATTTGAGGGACGGAAGTAGCACTTGTGTGGGACAAGTGGGGCAGGACAGGGTTAGCAACTTAAAACCATTTTGTTGTAACTAGTTGCGACTAGTTAATCTGACTCCGCCAGCTGGTGGCAGCAGTGAGTTCCTCCTCCTGCTCCCATCTGGTCCCTCTCGGGCAGAGACGATGCACTCCGGACCATTTCTGACCGGAAACATATGCGGCCGTATGCGGCCGCTAGAGGCGGGATCAACGCGATACTGATGACGTATTGAAGCGCTGCTTAATGTAAGTCGCTCTGGATTAAGAGCGTCTGCTAAATGCCTAAATTGTAAATTGTAATTTGTAAACACAACCTAACAGGACTACAACTCGAAATTATTATGGAGATATCATTTTTGTCCCGCTGCTTCCAGTTTAGTATTTCTGCTTGAGAGAGACCAGATCCAGGCAGGAGGAAGGAACTTGTGAACTCAATACTGCCGCAATCTGGCGAAGTCAGGTTAGCGATGGTGTGGTTTTGGCCTAACTCTCCTTCAAAACCGCTTGATTAGTACTTGTTTATATTATGCCACTAAATGTTTCAGGACCCCAATGTAAACAAGCCATAGAGCTTTCTTGGGTTCAATCCTTTTAGCATTGCATTTGTATTAAACTGTACTTTTTGTGCTTTTTTGCAAACTGTTAAAGGACCACTTCACGACTTTTCAACTTATCTTCATAGTTGACTCCTCACTAATGATAAAATACAAAAAAACATTCTACTCAGTCTGTGTCTCATAGGAGGGCTGTGGGCAGTTCAGAAACCAGTCTGTGTCTCATAGGAGGGCTGTGGGCAGTTCAGAAACCAGTCTGTGTCTCATAGGAGGGCTGTGGGCAGTTCAGAAACCAGTCTGTCTCATAGGAGGGCTGTGGGCAGTTCAGAAACCAGTCTGTGTCTCATAGGAGGGCTGTGGGCAGTTCAGAAACCCGTCCACCTTCACACAGCTTCATTAGGCAGATTTTTTTAAACAAGATTTAAAAAAGAAATATATATATAGATTTTTATTATCGTGAGAACGATGGCTTCCATTATCGCATCGCAACATTTCGGGAATAGAAAGCCTGCAGTTTCTATTAGCTTGGATTCCACATCAATGATGTCACTGGTGGACAGGTTTCTGAGCTGCCCACAGCCCTCCTATGAGACACAGACAGGTTAGGAAAACAATTGTGGGATTTAACATGTATAGAAAGAGAAAAAAAATGTGAACTCTCAGTATTAGTAGGAGTCTTGTAATTGTTTAATGAAGTTAGGATCCGCAGCAGCAGTCAAACCAGAGGCGCAGGCCTTCGTCAGTGTCGGAATTTAGCACACATCCTGAGCCCTCTGACTGTCTACCCGAGTTTCCCATGAAGTGAGTTGGGCATTTTAACATGAGCATTAGTGAAGACAAATTATATGAAGGTAGGTTGAAAAGTGGTGAAGTGGTCCTTAAATATAGTATTCAATAAATAATCATAAAGGAGCATTGATTGATTGAATCATTCATTATTTCATGAAGCATATACTGTAGTAGGGTGAGTTGACATTGTACTGATTACATAGTGAATTTGGAGTTGGTTGGTAATACTGTTATTTTTGTGCAAAACTTACATAAGTGAACATGTGTGTAGAGAACAAAACAGCTTTCATGAAACCCACAAGGTTGAAAATATTAAATACGATCTCCCAGGTTTATATGATTCTTTCCTTCACTGTCTGAAGGTTCTGTCCTTTTGGTTGTGAGTCATCATCGCATCCATACTTCAGAGACTAGCCATTTATTATTGGCCTCAATGTATCTGCTGCCATAATCCAGCTTCATCAACAACCAGTAATATAAATAGCAAATGAAAAACACCAGAGAACATACACATGACATTTTAACAGCAAAAAATGAATAACTATGAATATTTAACAGCTTATTAAATATTCTTTGTTGACCAGTTTCCCAGAGCTCTATACTAACTATGAGGACCACTCCTGTTTTTGCTCTACATTAAATATCTTTGTCAAAAATAGCGACACATTGTAATCTTATAGTTGTTATGTTCAACCCAGAATAGGGACGCTAGGGTTCAACTTCATTGTCACATCACAGGTTTACATGTGTAAAAAGGTACAAGCCATTACAATCATTTGTAGTTTTCAGGAACAGAAAGACAAATGGGGATAGAAAGAAAGAACAAGAAAAACAGGTCAGATATTCCAAATATGAGTAGAGTAAAATATATAAAAAGGTGCTGCATATGGTTAACAAGGATAAGGCCAGGCTTGCATAAGAGTAATGTTGTTGATCCATTATTATAAGTTTTATAAGTTTATAAGTATTATAAGTATTATAAGTATTATAAGTTTTTGCATGAGGTTCATTAATATACAGAGAAGCTACTTTGACATCGGCATACGTTGCTATGACGCCTAATTATAATAATTAAGACATACGAAGCCTGCAGAACAAAATCAGTGGTTCCCATGGGGTCCGGGGACCCCCAAGGGTCCTTGAGGGAGTTCCAGGGGGTCCCCAGCTAAATGATAGTTAGTAACCAAATGGACCCTTATGGGTCTGTAACTCTTAAAATGGAACCAAATTGGTTCCATTTACAAATGGAACCAAATTTGTACAACTCTGAGAGTTGTACAAATGGAACCAAATTCCATTTGTACACTCTCCGAGTTAAATTAACTTTGATTTTACAATATACTTTGGGGTCCCAGATATAGAAATGCCATTAAATGGGGCTCCGTAGACTAATGCATGTTAAACTGAGGGTCCTTGAAATTAAACAGGTTGAGAATCACTGCTAGAGCTGTAAACATCTTCTCTTATGGGGGTCCTTGGCATATCTTTCCAAATGGGGGTCCTCTGGCTAATGAGTGTGAATTTGGGGGTCCTTGACGTGCAAAAGTTTGGGAACCACTGATGTGGAATACAGATTTCTCTTCAGGTAATTGAAAGACTGGAAGGTTTAATTGGTGGCTCTATGGCCAATTATCTCCCTTTGTTTTTCCAAATCATTCTCTGTCTGATGAGGAGAATGGAATCTGTTCACAGAACATTTAGAATTATTTCTGCTTTCAAATCCAGTGGGAGTGAATGAAGCTCATCAAAAACATGAATCTCTGCACCTGTGCACCATTTCCCCTCACTGGCACTACATTAAAAATAGAACATTCAGTCAGGTCTTAGTGAAATTTTAACCATGAGTGTAAAGAATGTAACCAAATGGACCCTTAAACAAATTGACACTTGAGTCGCTACACATAGTAAACTGGACCCGAGTTCACTTGGACCGTTTTTATTCATCTATTCTACATCAAATCTCTTTCATCAGAAATAGCAGATTCACAAGTTCAGAATGCAATGTGTTTTGAGCTTGTAGATCTGCTATTTTTGCTAATGTTCTCCTCAGAATTTGGATTCTGGGGTTCAAGTGGTTAATAGTCAATTTGGTTACATTTGTACACTCTTAGAGTTACACATGGATACATTAAAGGGGTGATAATTATCACGTTGTAGGCATTAGTCTGGCATCTGTGTGGGGAACCTGCATTATTTTATTTGTATTTCTTTTTTTCAGATTTGTCTGGTTTTCCAGGCTAGTTCCACCCGGCATCAGACAGGTGAGGCTAGGCATATCCAAGCCTAGCTCTTCAGGCCATCACAGCAGCAGGAAAATGGTAACAGAGGTAAGAAGCATGGGCATAATTTGGGGTTCCAGAGGATTGCTAATTGCCACCCCCAAGCTTTCACATTTAACCTCTAACATTCAGGTCATATTTCCTCCACCTCTGAATATTTTTTGCAGGTTGATCTAATTTTAGATGGACACTTATGGACATTTGTTATTATTTCTGCAACCATACAATCATGAATCACTTTAAAACTGGCCTCCCTATTTTGGTCATTACAGGCACTAAAAATATATTATTTTCCCCCCCACCTTTTTTGTAATATAATTAATAGCAGATCTATGTGCGACGAGTTGTGAGCTTGTAGATCATCTGGTAAGAATGGTACTATAGTCACTGGAGTCTGCCTGTCAGGGCCTGATGAAGATGTAGCACACATCAAAACAGTTGTTCATTTTTGTGCACTTTGCACCATTAAAGGCATAAAACCAGTCCGAGTTGCTCACTGCATTGCCAAGAGAAAATACAGTTTCTGTATTGGGACACCAATTTTACCCAATTAGGAGAGAGAATCCATTCATCAATTTCAATTTGATGGTGTTCCAATGCCATTGTTCAATATTATTTTGTTTCATCTTTACCAATTCACTTCTGTATGAGTTCTCTCTACTGTAGGCTACTGATTGGATACAATTGGTACCTCAGACCTGAAAATGTGTTTTGTTTAGGCTAGTAAAGAGGTGGAGTCCCCCTGTTACTGAACAGACACTAGGATAATAATATAGATGTAACTTCTTAACAAAAACACATTTTCTTTTAATGAAGGAGTAGGATACATTTGACTATGATATTGATAAAGCAAATAACTGCATATTTGAGGAGACAGTTTTCAGGGCAATCCAAAATGTAGCCTACTGTAGATAAACCATTATCTCTCATCAATATTCCGTGTTGTTGCCATAAAACTTTATGGTTTGAGTGCTGTTTTTTGGGAGGGCCTGAGTGTTAAAGGACCACTTCACCACTTTTCAACTTCTCTTCCTATACTTGGTCCTCACTAATGTTCATGATAAAACACCACAATGTTTTCCTACTCAGTCTGTGTCTCATAGGAGGGCTTTGGGCACCCGTCCACCAGTGACATCATCATTAGGCAGATTTCTTTTCAAACAAGATTTGTTTTAAAATATATTTAGATTTGTATTATCGTGAGAACGATGGCTTCAACTTTTGCATTGCAACTTTTCAGGAAAAGAAAGCCTGCCGGTTCTATTAGCTTGGATTCACCATCGATGAGGTCACTGGTGGACGGGTTTCTGAACTGCCCACAGCCTTCCTATGAGACACAGACTGAGTAGGAAAAAATGGTGGTATTTTATCATGAACATTAGTGAGGACCAATTATAGGAAGAGAAGTTGAAAAGTGGTGAAGTGGTCCTTTAATACATTTAACACTAAAGAATGTAGGAACAAACGGATCTAATCCAATTAACAATTAATTGAGGGATCCATTCCCACCACATCATCGTAAAACCAACAAACAAAAACCCACAACAACTCAACAGCTGACATCTGGTTTCAAAAGTGATGACAGAAGTTAACAAGCATGAAGCCAACACTACCCTTTCTTCTTAATGGGCTAGCTAGCCTACTAATGAAGAGACAACGTGCAGTCAACAATAACCAAATTGTGTTTTCCATAGACTATTTGAAAATGATGTGACTTTATGTGGATTGCATTGTTTAGCCTTGAAATAATAGTTGAACTCTGAAATCTTAGGTTATCTTGGGCCAAAATGCTAGACCTGCTGTATGGTTCAAGTCAAGTGGTTAGGCTGTCTTTCTTTACCTGGGACGGGGATTTCGGGGACCCATTTGGACCCTGGGTGTACAGCCTGGAACGCAGCCCGCACCTCGTGGCAGTTTGGCACGGATACCTGTCCGCCGGGCAGCCCGAACAGCTGGACGAAGACGCACAGCAAGAGCGCATCGTGCACGGATAGACTAACCATGGCATACGACCCCAAAACACCGAGTAAAGAGACGAAATCAAACTTCCCCGCGTCAAAAAGTTAAAAAAGAGGGGTCCTCCTGTGATTGCGCGATACAGATACTGCAGGTGCTGTCTCCGCTCCTCTGATTAACATCATTGTTGTTTGTTTGTCTGCTTCGGATGGACGGTGAGTGGAATAGTGCTCAGTCCACCCAGAGCTGTTTGAATCAATGTTGTGGATTGCGTGCAACTTCACAAATAGCCCTGGCTCAGGCTGGCTCTCAGCTGGCCGCTCAGAATGAATGAGACTCGAATCGACCCTGCGCTGCGCGTTCTCCAAAGCGCGCGCCACACAACGTGGAGCTGAGCTATGCGCATTCACAGCCTGTAATAATTTACCTCAACTGAATCATTGCCCTCTGTGATCGCACTAACGCCAAGGGATGAATTACTGTCGCCCACAACTTGTTAGATAAATGGTAGGCTAATACGTAGCAATTAGGCTATTCTACAGTACAGGTAGCCTACAATAGTTGGGTGAATAAACTATTCATACACAGCAGCATGTCTATCAATTCACTGTGAATTGATAGACATGCTGCTGTCAGTGCTGTGTATGAACAGAAGGTGCTTTTATTATGAACAGAGCAGAGGGGCAGGACGCAGGAGGAAGAAAGCACAAACTAAAAGGGCAAAATCTCATAATGGCGGGCTATATAGACCTAATCTAGTCTCTGACACGAACTGTACACACTTACTTTGACGCTTCACGGAGAACATAAAGGACATTTTCATCTCAAACAATTGAGGATCTTAGAACAGTAGCAATCATCTCGCCTACTAGACGTTTCATTTCTTGCGCTAGTCACCAAAAAGTGAACATGCTACCATCTAGTGGTTACTATGTATATTGTCATGCAAGTGTCACATCTTTTCACCACTTTTCAACCTATGTTCATAGGCCTATAATTGGTCCTCAATAATGTTCATTGTTCATGATAAAAAAGCAACATGTTTTCCTACTCCCAGAGGACGACTGTGGGCAGTTCATAAACCGGTCTTCCAGTAACATAACATCATCAAGCTAATAGAATGTGCAGGCTTTCTATTCCTGAAGTTACCATGCTATAATGGAAGCCATCGCTCTCGCAATAAAAATCTAAATATATATTTTTTAAATCTTGTTAAAAAAAAAAATCACACTTGTGTGAAGCGAAATGGTAAGAGGTGCTCTTATCATCATACATCAGCCAATCAAATCATCATATTCCATGGTACAAAGTACAAACACAACACACAAGACAAAGCTGTGCATAGGAGGGGCTATGTAGGCCTACAGGACCATTTATATGAAGATTATAGTTGGTGGTGAAGTCGTCCTTTTAGGACATGAAAATAGGCTACTAAATTATTAGATTTTAAACTTTTATTACATTTTCACTGAAACGGTTACATACAGATGAGATTTAAAATCGAATATGCAAAAGGTGGAGTTGACCACATCTGGCGGATTACAGATGGATACTGTGCAATTTTTCTTTGTAGTTTTTTGTCCAGTATTAAAATTGCGAAGTCATCCACCCGAAAACAGCAAGACAGAATGTCAACATGACTACATGTTTAGTGAATCTGACAGCAGCAGTCTCATGTCAAACGCCGCCCGGCCACAGCATCTTTGGATAGTATCATTCATTTAAAAACACTTTCAGTAAATTTCTTCTTTGGTTGAACTCTGAGTCACAGAGAGCTTTGCATGGATTTGCACAGCACAAGAGCACAGAAGCTGAAAGCAAACCATCAAAACTCCCCGTAAAACCCATCTTTACACCTCCCCATGAGTAAACCCACCTGAACTGTAAACTTCTTATGTATTTTAATGTATTTTCTTTACAAAATAAAAACATGTTTAATGTCGACAGCATTGCAATTTAGCATAAAGCAATTGCAGTTGTAAAACTGAGGGTAAAACCTTAATGTTCTTTTTGGGACATACTGTATATGCAAAACAGGACCACAACTGAGGTAAAGGGGAGGCGACCGACAGTACTTGAAGTGCACAAACTGCAGTAGATCTACAAGTTACTATCTGCACTGTGAGCACTTTGTTACTGCCAGGTCTACGGTACAGCATATTAACACAGGACAGTTACTATCTGCACTGTGAGCACTTTGTTACTGCCAGGTCTACGGTACAGCATATTAACACAGGACAGTTACTATCTGCACTGTGAGCACTTTGTTACTGCCAGGTCTACGGTACAGCATATTAACACAGGACAGTTACTATCTGCACTGTGAGCACTTTGTTACTGCCAGGTCTACGGTACAGCATATTAACACAGGACAGGACATATGTTTATGCGAATCAATCAACATAAAACTGGAGTATGTATGAGCCTTTAGACTAGACTAGAGCATCCTTCTACCCTAATGGAAAGGGGGTACACAAGCACTTGGCCGTTTATCCGCCCGCCTTCTCCTACCAAACCACTCCGTTAGCACACATCTCTCCATGCACAAAAAAATCCAGCACGCCACCCGAATCCAGATGCACTACATTGCTTCCACACAACTGTCATATTTACTGTACAAATATTACTTATGTCTGACAGTTATTGCACAACATTTCGCTGTGATGCAAATTACATCACAAAATCCCCATGCACCGACCCCTCCCCTTTTCACTGCACACACACACACACACACACACACACACACACACACACACACACACACACACACACACACACACACACACACACACACACACACACACACACACACACACACACACACACACACACACACACACACACACACACACACACACACACAGCTACGGTACAGTACAGTACGGCACAGCAGTGTAGAGTACAGTAATGTACAGTATGGTAAGGTACAGTACGCTACAGCACAGTACAGTACAGTATATTGTAAAGTACAGCACAGTATAGTCCAGTACCGTACAGTACAGTATGATACAGTACAGTATGGTACATTATGGTACCGTTCCATACAGTATGGTACAGTACTGTATGGTACAATACGGTACATTATGGTACCGTTCCATACAGTATGGTACAGTACCGTATGGTACAGTACCGTATGGTACAGTACGGTACACTACATTACAGTATAGTACGGTACAGTAGCCTACAGTATGCTAAAGTTCAGTCCAGTACAGTACAGTATGGTACAATACGGTACAGTATGGTGCAGTACGGCACAGTACAGTAGGGTACAGTACTGAACGGTACAGTACGAAACAGTACCGCACCCAACTAGTCTGACTGAACAAGTGGGCACCCTGGACAAGTCAAGTGGGCACCTGGACAACTGGCCACCTAAATGAGTGGTGACGAGGAATTTCCCATCACCATAGGACATTTAAATACATTGAAATGTGTCTATACAAACTCAGCTTTGAAGCTCCTCGGAACCACGCTGTGCCTGACACATGGCTCCTGGGATCATTTCCTGCTCACCTGTTCCTCCCCTTTACCTCTGCATCCGGTTCCCCCCCCCCCCCCCCCCCCCCCCCACCCCCTCTCTTCCTTCCTTCCTTTGTCTATAAGCTCTGAGACCCGTCTCTCGGGGTCCACCTTGTGGGCGGGACTAACGCTATATAAACTGTACCTCTTTATTCTGACATGAAGCTGCTTGGGCATACGTGCCTGGGTTGTTGGGGAACCAGCATCCGTGTATTTCCTGTGTACGTTAAATAAACCATCATCAAGCTTGCCTCATGGTTCTTCACGCGTTTAGTGTGTACAAAACTGCCACATCAGTGGGCACCCATACAACTGGCCACCTAAATGAGTGGGCACCCATACAACTGGCCACCTGGATGGCGTGGCGCGGCGCTAGAGTTCGACCGGCCGAGTTATGGAAATTGGTATCAAACACACAGACTTGTCTCGAGGCCAGTAAGAATGACAGAAACACCATCAGAAGCCTTTTTTCTGTTTCCTCTCTTCATGTCTCACCTGCATGCGAGACTATTTGCAAAACAGTTCAATATCTGTTACTCTTCTACACCTGCACGTCATGTACACATCTGCAACTATTTTGTCCTATTCATTCTGTATCTGTAATCATTCATTCTTCCCTTCCTGATAACTGCAAATTATGGTGCTTGTACAAAAACAATACTTATACCCACTTCTTTACACCAGTAAACCTGTGATGTGACAATAAAGCCAATTCTGAAGTTAATTTTAGTCCTCCAGCCAAAAGGAGCAACCAGGGCAGTTGATATCAGAGTATTTGACTAACTACACTAGATGCACCTTAGCTGGAGAACCATGAGGTCAGAGGAGACGTGATGGAGCAGATGTCACCCTCCTCCACCCTGCCTGGACCTCCTGAAAGAAAACACAATCGATTAACATGAATATTTAACGGGATCCTTTACCCCAGATTGATTTGACATTGCTGGACGTCTGTTATGTTAAACAAGCTAAGGAAAAATCACAAAAACCTATTATGGGTGTAATTTGCAAATATTTTGTAAATACACTAGTATAAATATAGCAAACAAATGATAAATACTTTGTGAATGTAAACAACATGGATGATGTGTGTGCAGCGATTAAGGACAAGGTCCTGCCAACTACAATTCGTTTTTTAGAGTAGTTGTTACTTATTACTTTTAGTTTTAGACCTAAATGTTTTCAGTTTGAGGTTTACACAATATTCTGTTATGGTTGAAAACTTCACACTGCAGCTTAATGCAGTTTAATGCTGAAGACCAATATTTTCTTGTAGGCTAAAGTGGGATAGTCAGTGACTTTCTGGGTTCCAATCACATTCATTTTATTTTGCATAGTGAAATAATTGCAATTTCAACTCAAGTTGACCCTCATTTGTGTGCCCCCCCCCCCCGAAATATCTAAACGGGTGAAAACAGGTTGATAACTTGCCTTGACCAAATGTGTTTACTGAACAGGAGACACAATGGAAAACATGAATTTATAATAATAAACAACGTAATGGACGTCAATAAAGTTTGACCCAATTTATTTTTTAAAGCCTGGAGTTTCTTTTATGTTTGAAGACGCACCCAGTCTTCCTGGTGAAAGTGGCGCCAACGTCTCGTAATGGACCCCATCAATAAAACAATGATCCAATTTAAATCCACATCCGTTTTTAATCACGTCATTCACAATTAGACTACATATCCACCATCACCTTGGCAATTCTGTTTACACATATACAAATAAAATGTAACCAAGATAAACCAAATTCACCTCGAGGCTCAAGCTTAAAGGCTGTTTAAATTTAACGCCAATTTATTATTATTTTTAAAGAGGATACATTTTTTTTAATCAATTAAGAGATGCATAATATTGTAGCCATCTTGTTGGGCACTGCCTACTTATTTCATTTTGAAACCACGTGAAACACGTTTAACTTAACGGGAAATGTTAACTGAAAATACGGTTTTATCCAATTACTAGGCAAATCCCATTAAATATTAAGAAATATAGAAATGGAAAGAAACTCGCAATTTTCTTTAGGATTTCAATGAAACAATTTGGAGCGAATCCATGTCTACAAGAGTGTTGGTGATCACAATTGTTGTGGAATATCACAGGTTAAATTATAGGCTACACATGACCCGTTTGCCTTGGAGTTAAGGTGGACCATTTGAAATGAATCAACAACAGGCTACAACATCACTATAATGTTACGTACCTTAACGCTACTGTGTTGAATCCTGTTCAGTCTCGTGGACAGCGTTTTTTTCCCCTGCCAACAAAAAGTTTGGTGATGCATGAAATGGTGTGAGCATCTTTTCTGGTTGTTTTTCTCTTTGTGGGGGTGGGGATTGGCACAGTCCTGAGCGTAAAAACGCTGCAGTCTTGTAGCTCTTTTAATCTTCTAAGTTCTTCACACAAACATTCCAGAGTTTTTTTTGGACACAAGGTCGTGTTGATGTGCTGTTTTCGGTCGCAGCAGCCCTGGACTGGAGGTCTCTCGAAAAAACAAATCTCCGAAACAAAATGTTTAAAAAACGCCTGGGACATTTTCTTGTCTCTTTCCATTGAACATTGCGTGGCCACTGAGAGCCAGAAGGCTTGTGACCTGTAACCCTTGTAAACCCTATCTCCCATTCTACCCCCACACCAACTCAACCACCCCCCAAGACCCCAAAGACCACCACCCCGACAAAACACAATCTGCATGTAGGTATCCCACGTGATATGAGGGCAATCTTTAATTTATATATTTATTTTTATTTGGCTTTTTTAGTATTGTTGTGGTTTATTTGATCATTGAGACTAAACATTGCGCGTGGTGTCTCGTCTCGATCCAATGTTGCCTTATTTGCCTTCTTTCCCCGGTTGAACTTTAACCTACTTTCCCAGAATGCATTCTCGCTGATCGGCTACGAGGCTTGTGATTGGTGGGATCAAAAGTAAAGACACTGCAGCGGATCATTTGACATAATTTTCTTTCAGTACTGCGTTCTATGGCTGATTGGCTGTGTTAGTAGAAATAAATCAGATTGTTTTTTATTTGTTACTTTTTTTAAAGTAGCAATACCACTAACGACAATTAGTATAGGCAGAAAGCAGAGCCGGATTTACCTTGCTGAGGGCCCCCGGGCTGGAGCAAATTAGAGGGCCCCCCTTGGGGCGCGCGGCGAAGCCGCGCGTCCCGCGATTTGGCCGAGCGGCGCAGCCGCGAGGCCGAAAAAAATTTGGGCTATTTTGTTTTCATTTTGGGGTACCCAGGCCCCTAAAAAGAGAGGCAGGCAGGCAGAAGCTCTCAATGGTTTAACCATAATACAACTAAATACAATAACAATACACACATTTCACTTGAATTGGATTTCACTTTACAATTTTATAATTCAGCCCACCCTAGCCCAACGGTAAGTCCGGCTCTGGCAGAAAGAAAAAAAGGTGGACTCTGTCAGCCAGGGTTGACATTACTTGATAGGATGGAATACATGGAATATTAGGAATGCTTCAGCTTGCTGCCTAATTGAATATGAAGGACCCCAGTGGAAACAAGTCATAGGCTTTCTTGGGTTTTAACTCCTCTTAGCAGACCTTGTATTGAACTGAACATCCACATCCTTAAGCTCAAAATCCTTTTGTGTTGTCCCAACACATAACAGAATGAAAATAATGTCTACTATATATTGGGAGAATAAATGTACTTTATATTAAAAATCAACATGATCAAATGTTCTATAATCGATTAAATCAATTTCATCTGCTTAACTACACCGGAGTCCGGGGACTTATTTGGAGGTAGTACAACCTTTTAAACATGTTGCACAAAAGCAAAACCTAAACTTGCATATGTTTGGGCATTGTATTGTCAAAAATAGGTATATTTTTGTCATGTGTGCGTGTGTGTGTGGGGGGGGGGTCTCAGCTTGTGTCACATGTAAGTAGGGGGGCTCCAAGGAAAAAAGGTTGGGAGCCAGTGACTTAGGCCTCATTTACACTGGCAGACAAATCTAGCCTGAATCAGATCTGTGCCACATCAGTGACTCATTTAAACAAATCAGATTCCAATCTGGATGTGGCTCAGATCTGATTCAGGCTGGCAGTGTAAATGGGGCCTTAGAAAGCTATAAGAATCACACCACAAACCAACACGTTCAATCTTTAAAGCGATATTTCACTTTCCCCAAAAAATTGGGTCAGTTTACATCTACCCAGGCTTTTGTGGGCACCCCAGACTAGAGTTCTCAATTGCAATTTCTGATATTCCATCCCGATTGGCTAAAATTGCCTTTCAAAGTTTGCAGGATTGGTCAGTTTTGAACAAAATGCCTCAAATCATTAACAGCAGTGTGCAATTTATGTGAAGTTTTGCATATCAGCCTCATGGTGGCACTATAACAGGCCGATTTGCATTTTTACCTAGAACTGCACCGATCTGTGTGAAACATTCATATTGGCATATTATAGCACCATATATGTTTCTGAACAGAACCAGAGGCCTGTCTAATTAACATACATCTGCTATATCAAATATCAAATTACTGAATCAAGCAACTTAAAAACTGTCTGGGGTGTTAACAAAAGCCTGAGTAGATGATGAAATGACCCAAATTGTTTTTGAAAGTAAAATATCCCTTAAAGACTAGTGCTAGTGATTCAAATATTAACATCATATAGGCTACTGTGTGTGGGCATTAGGCAACAATCAAACATTGTTATAAAACATCACATTGTGGCCTTTAGGATTAATCATTTTCTTCTTCTACACCAAATATCTGGCAAAATAGCCGATCTACAAGACGTTTAGGAACTCTGCATTGCAACTGTTGGTTCATCTCCATCCAAAAGGAAATGTCTCCATATATCATGGAATGGATTCGGATTCCAGTCTCTGGGAGATACATCTTGCATAACAAGCTTAATTACATCAATAACTTTGTGTACAGTTTGTACAGATGGCTTGATGAAAGAGATGAACTGGAGCCATAATCACTTCTATGCCAATACGTATGAGAACTCAACAGATGATTTTTTTTAATAAAGAAAATATATTTATAGATCAGTTGGCCTATAAATCAGCACCAAGCTCTGTTCCATAGCAGTTTAAATAAGCATCAAGCGCAGATGATCAAGTTTAAATAACATGTCACGTGATCACTGTTAAAAGCATATCCTTTGAAATAATATGACATGACTAAACCTTTACATGAAATATATGATCAAGTCAGACTACTTTCATAAAGCAGAAGGGCAATATGTATGGTGCAGTATGTTAACACAATTTATTACATCTTGGTTGAATGCTTGATTCTGATTGGTCAATCACTGAATTCAGCTGTGTTATTTCTAAATAATGACAGATATGCTCTACAACAAACCGCTGTCTAATCAAAGGCTCTGAGCACCTGCTGCGCTGCTTGAATTTTATGCTGTATCCATCACAGCCATATAAACAAACACACAATGTCATTTACGACTAAATATAGCTCAATGTTTTTGAAAAAATTTGAAGCGAGAAATAGACGGTGCTGTAACCGAAAATTGATTAAATTAGATTTTTGCAGTGTGTTGGAGGGGGTCTAACTTAACTCTGCCCTGCCCCTCCCTTGACTGATCTATGAAGATCTGAAAGGATTAACCACAAAAACAATTCTTCCCATAACATTTTATTTCATGTATGCTTTCACACGTTTACCTTTTTAAAATAATGCTTTGTACACGTATAATTCTCTCCCACAGTAAATAAAGGAAATGTGGGGTATTCAGGTTATTATTATGGAGGAAAAAAGACAGCAAGGGTGAATATTTAAAGCACAACATTTAAAGTTCAAACAGAAATTCCTCTCAACCACCAACTTAAGTCTTGATCTCAACATTAAGTACTTCACCACCAAAATTACTATTTTGTTATCTTGTTACATTCCTGAATGAAGAATCGGACAATTAAGACATTAACGTTTGATTAATTGAAGAAAATTCCGATCCCGGCTTAACAGCAGCAAAGTTTATAACTTTGAACACTAGGATTACACAGTGAGTTGTGTATGTGTGTATGTATATGTATATGTGTGTGTGTTTGTGTGTATATATATATATATATATATATATATATATATATATAGTTTTGCTGCCATTAGATTCTTATTTTAGGAATGCGTAAAAAAAAAAAAATCCATGAATGCAAAGCTTCATGGGGTGAGTAATTGATAGGAAACAAGTCATTTTGGGGGTGAAGTACTCGTTTAATTAATCTGAAGATGCCACTGTATTATCTATTGTATCTCGTCACCAGAGGTAGGGTTATACATACATATAAAATGTCAGCTCAGTTAAACTAAAGTGTGCCAGGCACCAGTCCCCCCCCGCCCCCGGGAATTAAGCATGATATTGTTGTAGAGCCAGACCGTTATATATCTGCATTATTGTTTACATCGGTATGGGAAATTATGCAGTTGTGTTTTTAACCACTTTCAAGCTGGCATCCATCCCTATCCTGTAAATATTTTCAAAGTTTTCAAAAATGTTAAAAAAATAGCACATCTACAAGCTAGATCAGCTATTTCACAAATTGTTTGAACTGAGATTCATGGTTAATTATAATTAATGTATTTTATATTTAAAAGTTTTGAAATATAAACTTTAAACAAATCAAAGTTTTGCTAAATGAATAGAACATTTCATGCACTTATAGAAACAATATCACTCATAAGTTCATATCAATAATCGGTGGTAGGTCTCTAGGACTCTGATGTGGCATCGGTCTGGCTCTACTTCCATCGTACGGTGGTGTTGAATGTCTATTTCCAACACGCGACACAGTTGTACGATGTATATAAATTAAGCATTAAAAATGGACTAAATCAAAGAAATATATATTAAAAAAAATAATCTCACGACTTTTAACATTTTATTAGGCCAAGTCCCAATCTGCAATTTGTGAAACAGTTCACCTACACAACTCTCCTCCTCAGGCTTAAGGCAGGATGAAAAAAAAATGCAGTGAAAACATTTCTATAAATAAGGCTTTATACTGATAGTGGAGAAGTTTCATGATTTGCGCTTTAAGGTCCTTACGCACTGGGAGTGTGATGAATAAACAATCTGAAAATGAGTCAGCGAATATTTCACATCAAGCTATTCATTTGTTGATGCCTCATTCATAAATTTGGAACTTGCATTTGTGGTGAAAAATCAACCTCGTTTCGAAACAATAATTAGGTCGCTTTATTGCCACATGTGTTCTGTGTGGCTGTTTGTATGGCATTTAAATTAATGCAAATAAATCACACTAAAATCACAGATCGAGACTAACTTTAGCTTTCATGAAATATCCGAGACCCTTATGGAAGATGCCTTTGAACATTTTCTGCTAGTGTGAACAATTCAAATACTTCTTAAAATAACTTTAATATCTACTATAAATGTAAGGCTTGACTTTACCAGCCAAGTGGGTTAGGGTTAAGGTTATGCCTTAAACTTGGTCGCGCAGCATCGAAAAATCTACAAGCTCACAATGCGTTGCGCTGCAATTTGTTGTGAGCAGGTGAATGACAGTGTATAAATTAAGCATAAATTAAGTGATGGATCCTACACAGTGGGGGAACTTTCACAGTGCACACCATGGGTGGACCCAAATTTAAAAGACAAATTTGAATTGACACCGACACTTGATTGACATTTAATTAAGCTGAACCATTTCTCAAAACAACCCTGGCTATCTATAATTATTGATTCAACAATGTATTTCTTTAGGATATAAATATTACATCATGCACATCACTACTGCTTGAGAAAATGTTTTCAGAAGTAAAATTTGAATTTCACCCAATAATTGGCTAGCTGAATGAAGGAGGGGTAGTAGACATGTTTACCAACCTGCATCTGCATTTAACCACTTAAACCCTAGAGCCCCTATTCTGGAGTTGACCCCTATTTTGGAGTTAATATTTGGCAGGAATAGCCGAACTACAAGCGTTGCGAGCTTGTACATCGGCTATTTTCACCAGA
Source organism: Electrona antarctica (assembly GCF_951216825.1). Taxonomy (NCBI): domain Eukaryota; kingdom Metazoa; phylum Chordata; class Actinopteri; order Myctophiformes; family Myctophidae; genus Electrona; species Electrona antarctica. Next base: position 38,357,757 of record NC_136806.1, read on the forward strand.
GATTTGGCGCAGAGGGAAATACTACAGGATCTGGTATAGAGCCATGCGGGACCCTGGTTTAAGTGGTTAAGTTCATTGTATTATTTAGACGATTTCACAGTATCTGTTAATTCAAAATAAGTCACATTCTTGAAGCATTATTTCAGGAATTGTTTTGAGAAATTAAAATAGTGTTTGGACATGAATTTCAGTTTTCAGTCTCAAATCAGTTTCATAAACATGTTGTTAGATACCAACACTAGAAAAGGATCCCAAATGGTTACATGGAGCAAGGAAAAACCCTGAAAACAAGTTTGTGGATATTTGGTTTCATGACAAAAGGTTAAATAAAAACCAAATTGTAACATTGGTTAGCATATTTTAGATTCAGTCAAGTTTATCCCCATATCCAACGTGTATTGGCAAACATGGAAACCATGGTGTCACATTTAACCACTTTATCCCTATATATATATATATATATATTAGAGAATGAATAGCGCAAATAGCCGATTTACAAGCACACACGTCGTGATGAGACGTGCATTTCTGAAAATGTTACCGTAATTGCAATTTTTTGCCAATAATGACATGCCCAAAATAAGGACATCAGGGTAAAAGTGGTTAAAAGTATATTTTAATTATATTTTATTGGGCTATTATCCCCAACTATTTGAACTGGCTCTGAAAAACCAGTGCTACAATTGGGGCTTGAAATGCATATTTTCTGCTCTCATGTTGACTTTGGAATTTCACAGGATCATTACAATCTACTTTCTCTAAGTAAGGCAACATTCATTTATAAAAGGGTGCCATGCTGTAATTCATTATGAATTAAGGCCTATTTATACTAGTTGCATGTATTGTCTTGCACCAAAAATACAGTGAGCTTGTATAGTAGATCGGCTATTTTTGGTGTGAAACACGACACGCAACTAAGTATAAATCAGGCATAACATTGACGGCACCAAAACAAAAATACATTTAGTTTAAAAGTCTAGTTTTCCAGAGTGAAAACCAGGTCCCCATCCCTGTTGAAGTTAGAACACAAACATTAAATACAGGCATGCATACCAACCACCACGCGATCCCCAAATATATTCTGTCAAGGAAAGAAAACTAAACAATACACAGCACTTACAAACTCAAAAAGCCCATGAGGTATATACTAGAAAACTGTGCAAACAGACAACATAGTTCTTGAAATCTGTCACATGGATTCGAAGTGACAGTGACAAGTAAGGCAACGTGCTGCTGTTCTCACTGGAATCTGCTGTTCAACCGACAGACGAGAAGTGAAATCAACTCCAAAACAAAATCATCCGACAGCCAAGACTACTTTCTGTTTCATATTTCAGGCTGTTTGAGAATGTGAGAAAGTCATATGGTATTTAGCAGTGTCTGAGATGGCCTACACTACTGTATATACCAGACCACCAAAAAATTATGTAACAATCTGCAGTGCGTTCTTGTTATTCATCTCAAAAGATGCTTAATATTATAACAGTGTTTCTCAAACAGATGGCTGGGAACCCAAAAGTGGGTGGCAATAGGTTTTGACAAGTATCACATATGAATTTAATTGAATATATTATCAATATATATATATATAAATTTTAATCAGACTTCAAAATATGATTCCCAGTATGAAACCGCTTTAGAACCATCTTTTCAAATTTAGATGCGGTATTTTGTGTGGATAAAATTAAGCATTTCCAATCGGATCAATTAGAATATGCCGCGTGGCCATGCTATGGCGTGCAGGATCAATCAGAATATGCTGCGCTACGGCGAGCGAGCTATGACACCCTGCAGCGGTATCTGATGCCGCGCTGCTATTTCGGTCCAGTGCAGCTGTCTGGTCGCAGTACAAATAAAACCCAGCCATTCATTGATTGCTCTTCTCTTCCTGTCACAGCGAATTTATCACAGCTACAACAGGATCACTAACAACCTCTGGAACAATCACAGTCACCTTTACATACACACCAAAGGACTGCTAACCACCTTAACCAGCAAACATTACCATCAGCTAACCTGGCTAAACTAATTGTACTATGGTCATATCGTTGCCGTCATGCAGATACCTTGTGTCTCCATATTTCATCGTTTTAGATATTTTCATAAATTGATGCCCAATTCTGTACTTTGGATCTACAAGCTCACAATGCTTTGCATTGACAGTTTTCGACTACGTAGGTGGGTATTTAACTAATTTAAAGTATTAAGAGCTTGTGACTAAACAATAACTGCATTGGATCCATTGGAACAAATGTTATGTTTTCCAATTCCTGGAAATGTTGACGTTTTGGATGTACAAGGTTTCGGCCCAACAGTGACGATAATAAAGTTGACTAATGTCCAGGAAAGTCAGAATAACTTACAATTGACCATATTCACATGGCGGCTATTTTGCTTAAGAGCAAAATTAACGGTTAGTGAATATGGTTAGTAAGGTGACAAACCAGTGCTATGGAATTAGTATGAAAAAAAGAGTTACATTTCAAACTGTTAACCATAAAACTACAATAGCAAAAAAATAATATATTTTTTCTTCTCTAAAATATTGACATCTTTCTGAAAAAGGCTTGTCGGTCCACTTAAGGAGTCCCTGCTGGGGTTTTTTTGGGGTGGTAAATAATCAGAAACTTGCTTATCTAGGGATAACAGTTTACATGATATCCCACATAAAAAGCTATGACTATTCTCATTTCACTACAGAAGCACAACAGATTAAATAACAGTGTTTGGCCCACTAATGCTTAATTCATACTCCATTATACGACGAAGCATAAATCAGGCTTAATTGCTTCACCCACAAGAAATCCCCCTCACTTCCACACCAAGGAAAAAAAGATGGAAGTTTTTTTAAAGTTTTTTTTCTAAGTTTTTTCTTTTTTTTTTAAAGTAATAAGAGGATGCTAGTGGAAGCTCTCTGAAGGCTCTAGGACTCTCTACCTGACAAAGCAGTGACCCGTGTGTCCTTTAGGCCTCCTCTGGTGCTGTGGGGCGCTTCAGGTCACGGATCTGCTTTATCAGGTAGTTCTTCTCATCGCAGAACTGCTCGTCTTCAGACCGATCAGTCTGGAAGTGGCTCAGGAACTCCACCAGCTTGGTCTGGTTCTTCAGCAGGATGTCCAGCACAGGCTGGGTCTTATTGGGGTTTGCCACAAATACCTGCAGGAGTTGTGAGAGATGATACTGTAGTAACAACAACTAGAAAAAGGTGCAATGCTTTGACAAAATTTGAGTTTGACAAAAAGTGTGTTTTGAACAACACGCAGAATTGTGAAAGATCTTACTCACAAATTTGGCCTATAAGCAAGAAAATGTGAAGTGGGCTGTTATAGCGCCACCATGAAGCTGATCTAAAGAAAATAGGTTGTGGTTCTCCATGGCCTACCACCTACTGGTAGTTTGTGTGCCATGTTTCACAGCAAGCAGATGCAGTGTTCATGTGTGCAATACGGGCCTCTCCTGCAAACTTTGAATGCCAATCGTAGCCAATCGGAATGGAATGGAATCTGAAAAATCTGACAGTTACATCTTGATCATGTGAGCACAGTGTTTTGAAGAAAACACAACATGGCAGAAAATCTTGTCAGGCGGAAATGGGCGTGGAGTTTGGCATAGAGCCACCATGAGGCTGATAAAATAGGCTTTGAAAAATAAAATAATAATGGATGGAGGACTGGAGGTTCTTCCTTGGCCTACTGAGAGTATACATGCAAAATTTCACACCAGAGATGAGCCGTTTACAGACACATCCAACCTGCACACTGACACACAAGGGCAGACAGGAGCAAAAACAGTCTTCGGCTGTTCTGAGACAATAATAAAAGGGTGCAACAGTTAAGCGATTGAATTATTTTGATTATATTATTTATTTTTTTAGTACAAGCTCACACTGCGTCGGTGTCTCACGTTTGAGCTTGAAGATGGGCCATTCCTGCATAATACTGTTGTACAATGAAGTACAATATTAGGGTTGATCAGACCAATCAAGCCTAACCATCTTTTTTTTTTTTAGGCTATTCAAATATGTAGAGGTAGGCATAGTGGAGCCAAGAGGCTCATCGCTAATCTTGACCTTTTGAAGTTTGACCACTAAAATCGATCATAATATGTCAGATATTAAGATAGATGTAAAAGTTTTGTGGCAACACGTGACCGGACGTCTCTGGGATATGCAGGTTTGGAAAGATGCAAGTCAGGAATACATTAACCTGGAAACCAGACGAATCTGCCAGTGCAAAAAATAAAAAAAATAGAAAAAGTGGTCAGGTCTCCACCAGGGCAGGTCAGGTTGTGATGGCAATGGGCTCTATGCAGCCAACACTTCCGCGTTCAGTTTGGGCCGCCGGAACGCTTCCGGTCGGCAGAAACTCATTCACTGTGAACGTACGGTCGTGATTTTGTAGGAATAAAGTTCTTTATACAACACTATTTCATTTGATAATGGCATAGTTTTTCATAGTTTGTATTATTTGTGTTGCGATGTTGACATGACATGAGTTAGAAACGTCTTAAATCTCCTGTTTAAAACGAGAGATCTTCATGGATTTCTCCTGTGTTGCCATGTCCGCTTGTTATAAGCGACTTTGGTCTTGTTTTTCAGTAAAGTTGCTTGAAGATATTGACAGGTTAGGTTGCGTTTTTCGGGGCTTGTTTCTGAAGTGTATGCTTATTTAGGCTTGTTCCCTAATGTTGTTTAAACCTGTGATTCTGCTCAAACATTGTCATAAAGCCAAGGACCCCCATGTATTTGTGCACACGGACCCACATCTGAATGTTTTGTGCCAGGTTTTTATTTTTTATTTGTATAAAACAAACTATTTTGGAAAATATCTGATCTACAAGCACATCAACGACGCATTGTGAGCTTGTAGATCTGATATTCTCAAGTAGCTGCCGATGTCCTATAGTCTTAGTATATAAATATTAAGTATTATAGTAGCTCATTTGTGGAGTGGCTTCTTTTCATAGACTGCTGTGGAGAGAGGTAGGTGTCGCCAGATTGTGTGAGAGAAATAAGCAATCAGGTCTATGAAAAGAAGCCAAGCCCCAAGTCGCTTATAACAAGCGGACATGGCAACACAGGAGAAATCCATGAAGATCTCTCGTTTTAAACAGGAGATTTAAGACGTTTCTAACTATGAGAAACTATGCCATCACATTATCAAATGAAATAGTGTTGTATAAAGTACTGAACTTTATTACTACAAAATCACGACCGTAAGTTTCTGCAGACCGTGTTGGCTGCATAGAGCCCATTGGATGATTTGAGGCATTTTGTTCCAAAAATGTGTTTCGCAAAAATACACCTGTTGGTGGCACTATAACAGGCCATTGTGAAAAGGGTGGGATATATTCCTCAGCCTAGTAGGAAAGTCTGTGAAAGATTTCATGTAAATTGCACGCTGCAGTCATGATTTGAGGCTTTGTTCAAAACAGGCCAATCCTGCAAACTTCGAAAGCCAATTAGTATGGAATATGAAATATCGGACAGATCCGTCTTGAACACATGACTATAGAGATACTGCAACGGGATTTTTTTTCAAAACTCTGCCTCCTAGTGGCGCTATAACAGGCCGTTCTGGAAAAGAGGTCAGAGGTTCATCGTTGGCATCCAGGGAGTGTGTGCAACATTTGGCATCGATCGGGTCCCTCTGCAGATTATATCTGGGCCTGCTCGGTTGTGATTGGAGCACCAATCAGGGCCCAGTATGCAAATGTGGCGAAGGTATATCACCAGAGGCATTTTTTTAATCAAACTCTTGGAAATGCAGGTTCTAAACAGATTCCAGACTAAGATCTACTCAGTGATATTAGTCTGGGCTTGCCATGCCCCACCCGCTGTGCAATACCCTTGTTGTTATCTGATGTACTTGTTGTACCAGTCGTCTCTTCAGCTACAAGCGCATTGCGTTTTGCTTCGTTCCGCCACTTTTGTTCACCACAGCTCTCGTAATTTCAGGTTTGCTTCTTTACAGGGGTTTATTATGCCAGTTGGGATCACTCTTTTCTTTGCCGATTTACCGCCCCCTTCTGATTATCTAAGTGCAACCATAACACTTCCCATTGTTTTAGCAATATCCATTCGTTGTAATTGCATTCTGTAAACACTCCTCTGTATGGAAGTTTCCACTGGTGCTTGTGTCTACTGCTGGTTTATCATGTAAATAAAACACCTGATGCTCTCCCAGTCTAACATGGTGGTTTGTTTGAGGGTGTAGTGTGGATGCTACATGCTTCATTACCAACGCAACTCTGTAATGTATTATGAAACCACATTCGGTGTGAACACCAGACACCACAGGTGTGTTCAATGTACTGCACCACAAAACAGGTGAATGAACTTAGACATGCAGTTCATATTTTTCTTCTGAAAAGGATAGAAAAACACTAAGACCCTTTCCTAATGGACAAAAAATACACTAACACCTACTAACATGAAGGGTCATAAACAGCATTCATTCATGTGTCAAATGGCTCCGTCACAGGTATCTATTGGCCCCTGCACTGATTGCAGTGATGGAAAAATTACACCAAGGCAGACGTGCACATTTTTTGCCCACTTTTCTGTCATGATGCTGAGAGAGCTTCGATAAGAGGAAGTAAGAAAATTAAGGGCTGTACAGGGACAGCATCTCATAAGCATTTGCCCCTAAATAATACAAAGATTACAACTTAATTCACCAAGTAATTTCAGTCAAAATGTTAAAACCCTATATACAGCAATTAGTTGACCCGAGTCCACCAGGGTTTAAACTAGACCAACTTTTTTCCCCCTATATATGAAATATCTTTGGCGAAAATACCTGACCTACAATCTCACAACGCCATCACGTTGCGACACATTTGGAGCCTTGCGATCTGTTATTTCTGCTGAACGTTTGGCCCAGACTAGAGTGGGCAGGATATGGTTCAAAAGGTTAAAAAAAAGAAGTCATATTATGCTTTACGCACCTTGAAAACGTGGAAGGCTTCAAACTGGATGTTCCGGCTGTTGTCTCGGAGTAGATTCATCATGAGTTTCAGGTTCTCTGCTCTGCTGATGTACCTGGTCATCACCGTGAAGTTGTGTCTGTCCAGCAGAAGCTCTCCGAGCAGCTGAAAGATATGCAGCTTGGTTTACATGCTGGTATGACTCAACGTGCGGCTCACCACATAAATCGTGGGGGTTCATCAGTTTGACTCCAGACCTGTGTAGCTTCGTGTCACAATAATGTAGTTAGCTATGCATTAACACACCCAAACACATCAAAAACAAATCGATGTGTCCACGGGACATACAATATTTTACCCCGATAACTACATTCTGTGTTAAAATGGGTTTTCAAATCATAGGAATAAACCAGCTGATTTAGCATCTGTGCATGTGCAAGATTGGTAACTAATATAATTTGGAGCAAACAAAGAGGTAGGAGGCAGCACACCAATATCATATAATTTCATACCCTAAAGATGGCATTTTGTTGCCGAAACGTTGGTATAAAAGTGTTTTGCATCGTGACTACGAGCTGTGCAACCTTTTTTTCCAACTAATATAATTTGAACACCGGGAGGCTTGCTTGCTAACACATTTTGAATGCATAACTTTTGCCATAACACACGGCCCGAAGAGGCTATAGCCAAACAGAAACAGAAGGGAAGAAAGATTTAAACTATTAAGTATTGAATTCACATGGGATCTAATATTACATTTATTTAGACAACTGCATACCTTCAGAGACTGTCGCTTGGTAACATAGTTGTCAGAATGCAAGAGCTTCTCATATTCTGTTAAAACCTGAAACAAATGTACACAAAGACGTTAAAGTTATTTTTTTTCCTCCCATGTTGTCGGTATAAGCTTCTATGTTTTATCTTCAAATCTACAACATATCGCTCACCCTGTCGTAGTTGGTCTCCAGGAAATCTGCACACATAATCTTGTGTCTTGTGAGAAGATCCTTATAATGCAGAACAGAAGCCAGTTAGGGTTGAAATCAGTTACTTTGGATCTGCCAGGGAATTAGGGCTGAGAAATATTGATATTGTGATGATACGAGACTAGATATTGTCTGGGATTTGGTTATCAACTTATCAAGTAATTTTGTGATATGGCATAAGTGTTTGTCTTTTCCTAAGCACTGATACATACACACAGTCACACACACAGCAAAAATATGTGTGAGCTTGTATTTTTGAAAATCTATGTAAAATTTTGAATTAATTATAATAAATATATAAATCGCCACACGATGGAGAGGTATTTGGTCAACAAATAATCTGATATTTGATTTTGTTCATATCGTCCAGCCCTAAATGGAATCAAGCTGGAGAAAGAGAAATACCTTGAAGGAAGCAAAAGCATCTGAGGCGATGTCAAACGTTGACAATTCCACAAAACGAAAGAAGCGGTAGAACTCTTCAGAGAAGAGCACCGTCCGTGCCAATGGCTCGTGCCGCAGACATTCTCTTAGCATCATCCCACAGTTGAGGGCCACCTCTGCACTCTCGTACCTGTTGCAGATTATATATTGTTATACTGACTGACCCATATACCCTTAAAGTGCTGTTGAACTTTGGTAGAACCTTCAGATTGTGCAGGCACTAGGCAGCCACCCAGGCATGATATTATTTAACCTTTATTGGGAGCTCTCAATCACAACAAAAATGGATAAGTTACCAAAATTGGTGTAGCGTGAGCAACAAGGACTCCAGTAGGTGAAATTGCATATCAAGACTTGTTTTTTACATTATCAGAATTCACTTGATGTCAATACAGTCATCCAATTTACCATAACCCCATGTCTGGATGTGTGTCAGAAGGCACATACCCTTGTAGAAGCATGAAGAGGATCTGGGGGTGTGAGGAGATGTATTCCACGGTGGGGGTGCGAGTACCGATCTGACGGCGCACAATATTGCTGAAAAGATGCACCACATCTTTCTTTCCCTGTGAAAAGGATTACTTGTTTTAGAGCAGTAATTCTCAAGCTTTTTAATTTCAAGGAACCCCAGTTTTATATGAATTAGTTTGGGCCACAGACCGCCCGCCCTAATCTGCACTGTAAAATCTCCCAGGTTAATTTAACTCTGAGAGTGTACAAATGGAACCATTAAGGATCCATTTGAACCCTCACAGAGGTACAGAGCCAAAAGGGTCCATTTGGACCCCTGGTGCCAACTTTATGTTGAGAAACTGTGTACTAGATTACTTTTCGCTCCGTGTTAGGGTTAGTTAGTTAGTTGCTGCGAGAGTTAAGCCATCGCAATCAGACATGCACGCCCACATATAACCCTGCAAAGAACTGTCCGAAACAAATCAATACTTTCACAAGCATAACAATTTTGTCCCAGGGACATCGTACATCCTCCCCACCTCAAAATCAATCTTTTGCAGATTGGCGATCAGGGCTATTAGGAGGTTGGTGTTGTACAGCTCCTGTGCGAGTTGAGCCACTGCTTCAGTCTGAGGTTCCTTGTCACCTGTCCCACACAGGACCTCTTTCAGGGAAGAGAGGTTCTTTGAGACCTCCTCTGCAACCTTCGGATAATAAAAACAGTCTGTGTCAGAGGCCATTAGTGAGGTTAAGTGGCCATTGTTAGCCATACAGTAAGTCATCATTACTGACCTTTTCACACTTTTTGCTCTCTGCAGCGTCTAGCTTTTCCATGTAAGCAACATTCTCCTTCAAACTTTTGACTATTTCAGCTGGGCTCTTCTGAGATTTTCCAAAAGGAAAAGGCATGATGGAGGCAGAGGAAACAGAGTCTAATACCAGACGAAAGCAAGGAGAAAGAGTCAGCTGCAATATATAATTAAACCATTCAAGCTTCCTGACATTTTAAAGACCGGAACTGACTGACTGACAAGCATGCACTTGCATACACAGTACACACAGAGTCAGGTTGATTCTATCCATTTGAATTTAACTATAAAGGCCCGAGTGGAAAATACGAACAATTTACTATTGTACTTAAACATGCAAGTTGACATTCTTGTAAATTAATAGCATTTCCCCATTAATGGTTTTCTACTTTTTTTTCTTTTTACATTGGATACATTGGTTGATGATAGTGATGTTGTTGATTTAATTAAAAAGTTCACCGTGTGCTTCTGAGTTAGCTACTGAAAAAAGCAAACTAAACAAAGTTAAGTTTAATGTCGTAGGTAAGCTTGTTTGTTAGGAACAAATTGTAAACAGATGCGGAAACGCACAGTAATAACAATGACTGCTGTTAAATCTTATTAAAGTGTTGACATTAAAAGACTTACCAAAAAGAAGCTGTACGTTTTGAACTTGAAGGAGGCTTGGTGGCTAAAGGTTAGCTAATGCTAATGTCAGCTTGCAACTTAACTCCGCTGTCTCCCTGAGAGAAACGCCCAACTAAGATAATAACTCTTAATAATTTAAAAACATGTGGTTAATGTTTATATAAAGTACTCAAAACTGATGAGTTATTAATCTCTCTCCAACAACTCGTCCCGTCGCCAACAAACTGGCTAACTGGCTAAAGTTGTGTTGCGAGAGAACTTCATTTCCCTGTTCTGGTCTGTATGTCTCGCGTCTCTCCAGCTCGACATGGGGTAATTTAAACCTGAATCTGGTCTTCACTTGGGGTAATTTTAACCTTAATTGAAATATCGCATGGGGTACTTTTAACCGCGACATTCTCACAATTGCAGTGGAGAAATGTTATTGTTCTCTTTTATTTTATTGAGTTATTGATAGAACGAATACCAAAGACAACAGATAGCCTACATCACTTTAATCTACTGTGTTTTGTGGCTGTAATATCTATAGGTTTGTTGTTCACATTTGTAATATTGGATTAAATCTTTATTCTCAATAGTTTTAAAATATAAACTATATAATGAGAATGTATGTAAGTAAATATGACTAATGTATGTAAATATGACTAAGTGAGAATTAAGAAAATAAGGGCAATAATGTGTCCAAAAGCCTTTAAAATATAGGCTAAAATATTGACCTGAATTGTAGCCATAATTCTGTATTTATGTGTCATGGTGGTGCAACCCCCTACATGTCTTATAAAAGTAAATAAACATTAGGCTATGATTATTCATCTTTTAATGTTAACCCACCCAGGCCTGGGGCTGGGGGCCTTGTGTCAATGTGGCATTTTGCAAAAAAGTATGCAAATGCCGAATTTTATAAAGACAGGATACCACTTGAACTCTTTGAAAATAACGTTTTAAATTAATGTATACTATAAAATAAAGAAATAAATAGTTTCAGAGGTTTTGTTTTGTTTGTGGGACCATGAGCACAGCCTTTGGCAACGTCACCCGAAAGCTACGCAGTCTGAGACGCTGCATCAAGTGAACAATAAGTGGCCACAAAATAATCGGAAGTAGTTTGATTTTGCCTTCAAAGTTAAAGTATAATGCATAACTGACTTTATGTAGGCGAGTCATTCCTACTATTCGGTGCTTGTTCAGCCTTAATTGTAACCTTTTCAAGACAAAATATTTTTTTACAGGATTTTTTTAATTATTCAGCTGTCAGAAAAACATATTTGTTCAGCTTAATGCGTTATTCCAATTTTTCCATGTAAATATCCATTGACACTGTAACAGGGGGGACATTTTATGCTAAAGATGGCCATTAATCCTCATGTAATGAAGAATATTATGGTATCACATTGTGAACACAGAGTAAGATTTTAATATATTTATTTATCAACCATATTTTCAGAATTATGAAAATGTATCAATTTACTCTATAATTAAGCGTAACAGGGGGGCATTTATGCTTTACCACATCTGCAACCTAAAACATTGAAAAAAGGCAAATTAAACAGTGATACTTATACTTCTTCTTGTGTAGGGTTTCCTCTCAAAAATGTATGCTACTTTCTAAAGTAATTTGGCTAGAGAAATAGTCAGTGGACATTTACAGGTGGATTTGCATCAGCATAACAGGGGGGGACAGTAAAGTGAGGGACAAAATTGATTTCAAGATTTGGGGGCCGCTTCGCGGCGCGTCCGGGAGACGTCGCAGACGTTAATTTCTGGGGAGCTCCTGCAAGAACTGAAAGCCACTTTCACCCCTGATTATGACGTGGGGACACAAATGGCACAGAATACTAGGAATGACCCAGGCCTATGAAATTAATTTAAGCCCAAAATAATTGGCAAAACACTAAGAAAAATAACATGAATGTGATTGACTCAGCTCTTGATAGAAGGAGGAACTCCTAACAGATTATTGGGTATGTACTGTATGTATGTTCGTATGGGTAACAGGTCATCTCGCCCCTTTGCCATGTATGTATGTATGTATGTATGTATGTATGTATGTCGGGGTAAGAATGGTGTTCCCTTATTGGCTGTTGATGGTGACGTAACTAAGGTACGTTGGAGATCCATGCCCCACCCAGGTATGCAATACCCGTTGTACCCGTTCCACCCATCTCTCTGTGTCCCTTTTACAATGCTCATATATGGAGATTTCTGTATCTGTCTCTCTGTGTCCCTTTATTGATATGGGGTCTGTGTCAGGCATGCCCAAATAGTGTGTTGCCTAATCTCAATGTGATGTTATGGAATCTACAGGTGAGGCTCATTAGGTCCACTGGCAGAGCCTGACTAGAGCCTTTTGTGGTGGTTCTGGACAACCGTGTATCAACTCGACACCAGGCACTGCACTCCCTGACTGTGGTGGTGTGCCGGTGTGGAACGTGTGTGTCAAATTTGAAGTCAGTGGGGCGAACAGTTACGTGGATCACACACACACACACACACACACACACACACACACACACACACACACACACACACACACAGCAACTATATTTACCCAGGGTAACTGGACTAAGCATCAGATACTTGTTTACAGCCAGGCCCTGCTCATACTGTAGAACATTTCATGGTAGTGGTTCAATGCCTTGCTCAAGGGCACTTCAGCGGTGGTAATTTTAACGTGCCGGTCCGGGGATACGAACTGGCGACCTTCCGGTATCAAGACCGCTCTGCAAACCGTTCGGCCACCGCTGCCACACACACGTACAGAGGCATGGTGCATTTATAGTAGGAATATTATTAAAATTATGATATTTGTAATTGTTAAAAAAATTAAAAAGGTTAAAAAGGAAGCTTGAACATAATTCACCATTTTGGGTCTTATTTTGAAGTCCATAACCGGAAGTTCTAATTGTCTTTGTGGTGGTTCCTTTGACAGCATTGGAAACGAAACATAACAGCGACCAGTTCTTAGAAAGGATCGGAAAAGAAAACTCACTGAAGCCACAGCAACACTTTTTACCTCCACATCATAACCCCTGGCCTATTAGTACACCATATTTACCAGGTAAGGTGTTAAAATATGTGACTTCTATTGGAGAACATAGCTAGTGTGTTCTAGGGCCTATTGTTGTGTTTTAAGGCCATATCGCCTCCATGCATCACGTATCAATGTAAATGTATGGCGCTCTCTGGGCTTGTCATTGTCATTTACTACAATTTAAAGGGAAATAATCATATTTGATCTGCACATTAATCCCTGCACCGCTTTCATAGGACCATAGTTCATCGTGTTTGGCCTTTTTTATTTCCCAAGCACTGTGAATAAAGGCCTTCATATATCGAGCTTTAGATGTTTGATGCGCATGAAGTCCAAAATAGTAGATAGTGATTCTTGGTGAAACGCACACACCCCCTTTAATTCAAAACTTTTCACAAGAACACATTTGTAGTACTTTTTCTTTTGTAGTGGTTCTAAAATGTTCTGAGACACGTGGTCATAATTTATTGCACGATGGCGGTAGGGGACATTTTGGCGGTCAAGAATGTGTTTAAATAAACTCTTGTTTTGTATTGTTTATGATATTGGTAATAAATGTGTTAGATGCCCGTTGAGTTGCGTTTCTTGTGTCGCCGACTCGCCGCAATGAGACGCTGCTGCCACCATGTAATAAATGACACAATGAATGTAAGCGTCACAGACAGCTCAATGCTGTGATTAAAAAAACATCCCGATTCTTTGTGGATTATTTCACAAACGTATATTATAGACTTTCATGTCGATGTTTAGTCTGTGCACATTTTAATGCGTGTAACCCACCCCAATCTAGACTTGCCATATTCATTCTCTCCTCGCAGCAACCTAATAATAATAATAATAATAATAATATAGACAATAAAACAAATTCAAGTTAAAGAACATTTTGCAGAACTGAATTTGCAAACAGTGACGCGATGCGGCAATGTGATTGTAAATGGGCCTCAACTATTTACTCATTCCTCCTGAAAAGCCTGAAAGATCATATTAGCAATGGTTGCAACATGGTCTTAATATTGGTAACCAGTAAAGAATAAAGCTATATTAAGCCAATAAAACATAAATGTGTTCATGCATCTGTTTGTATTTAGTTACTAGTTTGGCACAGTGTACTGTACAGTCAGGTAGGCAGCCAAGTTGTGTTGTATTGTGAATGATGCCACTCAAACACCATAAGAGCGACGTTGATGTCATGACCATTTCAAATTGTTTTATATTTTATATTTATATTTTTGTAACTAAGCATTTGTTTAGAATTATGTCATACTATGCTACGTTATTTGATCTTATCTACAGCACAGTGAGCACACTGATCAAATTGATGACAATAAAGGAACAGAATTATTTCTTTTTTCAATAAAGAAATTATTATAGGCCTATGACCCAAACCAAAGTGTACATAATTGCTCCCAAACTCAGATATTATATAGTTTCTGTCCGACAGAATCTCCATATCCATATTTCAACTTTTAATGCTTTTTTCATAAATGAATGCTCAAGTTTGTTGTATGATCGACGATCGTGTCATACAATGAATCTCTTTTTTTGTAAGTGAAAGTCATTAGTCTGTGCAGGTTTTGTGCATATTTAACCAATGAAAAGAATTAACAAGAGTGTGTGACTAAATAATAACTACATTGGAAGACAGCTTATTTTTCCATTTCCTGAAACGTGTTGCTTATACAACGATACGCGAGAGCTGCAATATAGTTTGTATCTATTCTATTCTATTCAAATCTAGTTTGAATTCACAACACATTGATATTTCCTTTTCTTTTCCAATGTGGTACCAGTTACATCCCAGTACAACCACAATCCTACACTGATAGGGAAGGCCATAGCTGAGTGGGTGGAGAGGCTGTCTGGAATACAGAAGGTCCCTGGTTTTTGCACTGG
Source organism: Electrona antarctica (assembly GCF_951216825.1). Taxonomy (NCBI): domain Eukaryota; kingdom Metazoa; phylum Chordata; class Actinopteri; order Myctophiformes; family Myctophidae; genus Electrona; species Electrona antarctica. The sequence continues at coordinate 38,372,927 of NC_136806.1, forward strand.
CCCTTGTCTGTGTGAAGTGTCCACCACTGACACTTACCTCTTACTGCTCCTCCAGTGCTGTACTAATAGATCTCACTGCTCCAAGTCATTAGGATGCAGAGGACACATTTCTCATAATATGCAAATGTACAGTAACAGTATTACCTTATAATTATGTTACATGCCTGTAGTTGTACCTACCACAATCTTACATCCCACTGCCAGTACAACCACAGTCCTACATTGTTAACATCCCAGTACAAACTGGAACAGTGGAGGGTTTAATACCTTATTCAAGGGCACCTACATAGTAAGTGTTGCTCATTGTAATAATGAGCTCATTGCAGAATTGTCCTGCCTGTCCAGGGTATCGAACCCAGGACAGCGGTGGCCATGTGGCAGCGGTGGCCGAACGGATAGCGGCGCGGTCTAGATACCGGAAGGTTCCCAGTTCGAATCAGCCGTCCGACACGTTAAAATTACCACCGCTGAAATGCCCTTGAACAAGGCATCAACCACTACGATGAAATGTGTTCTATGAGCAGGGCCTGGCTGGAAACAAGTTCTTGAGCTTAGCCCAGATACCCTGGGTAAATATAGATTTCATTTCATTTCATTTCACATGTACTCTCCTCTAACCTTTTAGGCTACCTCTGGGTGAATAAGGTCCAGCAGGAAGCTGCTCATCACAAGGTCATGTTGTTTGTTTCCTGTCACAGACGCTGGTCAGTTTGATCAGTCATGTCGGGGCAGAAAAAAGGAGCAGCCGCTCGCCTGCCAAAATGTGCCTTCTGCAGAACCAACCGGGACAAGGACTGTGGACAACTGCTGGTGGCAGACAGCCACAAGGTGGCAGCGCACCACAAGTGTATGGTGAGTACAATATTATAGATGGACATTAGACATATTTGTCTCTGAACTTCACCTCTTTTGCAAGCAGATCTTATTGTAATGATGTTTGGGAGACAAGAAACACTTTCCTGGGGTTTTTATGTGGATAATTTGATAGATATTTTAGTATTTCAAAGTGTCCATGGGCTCCATGTTGTCATGGACACTGGGCTCACTTACTTCCTGGACTACATCTACAAGAGGAAGGTGCACAGAGGTGTGGCCCGGTCTCCTGCGGGAGGTTTGCACATGTGCAGTGTAAACAGGAACTGTGAGTGTTCCAGCAGAGGTGCTAGATAGAAAGCTCAAACCTTGTGATGTAAATAATGAGATCCAGAACAGTTGAGAATGAAACAGCAGTCACCCTTCCCTTTTCAAATGTTTTATATCATCCACAGCACTTGAATGAACAGTATCCATGTTCCTTTGTCATTTCACAAAAATAAAAGTTTAACACATGTACTACAATCAAAGCGAGCATCAAAAGATTCAGATTTCAGATTTCACGGGGGCCAGTTTCGAATTGCAGCCGTCCGTAAGTGCCCTTTGAGAGCGGTTTTGAAGGAGTCAAGGGATTGGCATGTCTTAATGACTGTTGGTAGGGCGTTCCACATTTTGGTGGCATAGGAGCGAAAATAATTTGGTCCCTTGTTTGTGCCAAATCTGGGTTGCACATGGTTTGTTGCACTCCCTCTGGTGTTGTGGGTGACTAGCAACACACACACACACACACTACTTTTTTTGAGTTTTCAGGCTCGGCTCTCGACAAACTCAACAAAGAGGACTTTCATCCGCCCAGTAGAATTAAAAATGATGATGCTATTAGAAATGAAGAAAAAATAAATATACAAATGGATTTTCACGTGGCACCAACAGTATCATAATCCATTGGACAACTTTATAATTCAATAAACCTTTTAGCCATCTGGTGTGTTTGTGATTGTTTTCCCTGCAGCTGTTCTCTTCTGCTCTGGTGACCTCTCACTCAGAACGAGACAATATTGGAGGATTTTCAGTTGAAGACGTGAGGAAGGAGATAAAACGAGGAAATAAACTGGTGAGTGCCTGTTGGTCACATGACCCCTTGCAACTATGTGGTCAAAAGACTGACATGCCTTTCAGATTCGATGTTTGAGTTCAAAGAGACAAGCAATGTAAACAAGTAAACACAGCCTCAGTTAACAGAGGTAATAAAGCTAAGTTAAATGCAAACAGGTTTACTTCCCGAATATTTAGAAAAGTGAAATGCCTTGACGCCATCAACCATCTGGCTTTATACAATTCAAACAAGTACATGTATATATACATGAACAAATTGAACATGACCCAACACTCGCATGACTTTTGATTACATTTGAAAGAGGTCTAATGATTAATAGAGAAGAATTTAAGCACATTGTTATTTGATGCGGCTAGTGACAGATCTCCTGACACAACCTCTCCTCAAACAGAGCCTCCATGTTTCTGTGCATGCAGTCAAGATTACAGTAAATACAGTATAAGTAGCCTTGGGAACCAATGTTCCCCCTTGATGTGCACCCTCTGGACACAACGCTAGGAATTTACCACCAATCCAACCCATGATACTGAGTCCTAAGCAAAGAGGGATTGGGTACCATATTTATAGTCTTTGGTATGACTCGGCTGGGCACTGGACATGAGTTGGTGACAAATACGATCCCGCCTAAATTGTTGTTAAATGAGTTTATTTTGTTCCTCTTCAGATGTGCTCGTCATGTCACCGTCCTGGTGCTACTATTGGCTGTGATGTGAAGACCTGCCGCCGGACGTATCACTACTACTGTGCTCTGAAGGACAAAGCCCAGGTCAAAGAAAACCCCTCACAGGGAATTTACCTGTAAGACCAACCACTGCTTCGGTTCTATTCAACAAATGAAGCTAAAACAACAACAACAACGAAGATAAACATTTAATATTTGTTCATTCTTGCAGTGTTTATTGTCGCAAACACCGGGATGCCTCCCAGGATGGTACTGAAGGTAAATGTATTACTGTTATTATTTCCTTAATGATTGTAAATATTTCTTGTAGACAATATTGAGTAGTTTATAAATTGATCGTTTAGAGACCAGAAAGGTTGGAATGGCAGTTTTCTTTTTCATTCAAACTAAGCTTAACTAAAGCCCTTGAAACACACGCAGTAAAAAAACAAAGGGTTGATGTTGATTGGTTTGTTTTCTCAGATGAAGACGAAGCTGTGGCCAATGACTGCGATTCCTCGCCGCCACAGAGCCGGGGGCGTGGCAGGTTCGAGAAGGGAAGGACCAAGGTTGGATCTCGTGGTCAGTCAGAAGAAACCCGCTCCACAGAGGAGGAGAGTTCATCACATGTAAGACCTGATCCAGGAACAGTCTGAAAGATAGTGATTGTAGTACTGAGCAATATGCCTTTCTTGTAAATGTATCACTTTAATATTCACATTGGATATTCCACATGGCTCAATAATCTTCTACAGTACACACAATTCAACAACGTACCTTTTATGTTATTTTATACAATATCTATATTTCCCTGGCATTATATCTTCTCAACCCATTCTGAGAATTACTATTCATTCATTAATTGTGTGTGTGTGTGTGTGTGTGTGTGTGTGTGTGTGTGTGTGTGTGTGTGTGTGTGTGTGTGTGTGTGTGTGTGTGTGTGTGTGTGTGTGTGTGTGTGTGTGTGTGTGTGTGTGTGTGTGTGTGTGTGTGTGTGTGTGTGTGTGTGTGTGTGTGTGTGTGTGTGTGTGTGTGTGTGTGGCAGCGGGACAGGTCACCGCTGAGGGTGAGTCCTGGAGACGGCGGGCAGCGTTGTGGCTTTTGCCATGCGGGTGAGGAGGAGAATGAAACCAGAGGCATGCTCCACGCTGATAATGCAAAGAAGGTTGCTGCACATTATAAGTGCATGGTAAGATGTCAATCATCCGGATGTTAACACTTTGACGCCATACCCCGCGTTCCCCGCATTTTAATCAAATATTCAACGCTGCCGACATTATTGTCTCCACCAGGCCGAAGGCATGGGGAGAGAGTATGTTTTGCACTCCGTCCGTCCGTCCGTCCGTCCGTCCGTCCGTCCGTGTGTCCGTCCGTCTGTGAACAGCTAATCTCTGGCACCGTTGGCTTGATCGCAGCCATACTCTGCACACACACTCCCTGAATGCCAGAGCTGAACCTCTGCCCCAAAGTTTTCACATTGGCCTGTTATAGCGCCACCAGGAGGCCGCTTTGTGCAAAACAAATGTTTTGACAGTACACCTACAGATTTTGTCCAAACATTACGCAAATTGGTACACAGTCTCTCTAGAGCCATTCAATGAAACGGGTCTTTCAGATTTTTCAGACTCCATCCTGATTGGCTAAGATTGGCTTCCAAAGTTCGCAGGAGTGCTCCGTTTCAAACAAAATGCTACAAATCATGAACACATGGTGTGATTTCCGTGACATTTTGCACGCACATTCCCACTAGGTCGAGGAAGAAATGCCACTTGAATATTTTCAACTCAGCCTCATGGTGGCGCTATAACTGGCCGATTTGTGTTTTTACCTATAACTGCACCGATCTGTGTAAAACCATGTATGCACACTCCCTAGAGGCCAAGGAAAAACCTTTGCCTGGAATTTTTCACATCTGCTCTTTATAGCGCCACCAGGAGGCAGACATATGTAAAACACATTTTCTAATATTACTCCTTCAGATTTTATCCAAATTTCACGCAAATCGGCACACATGCTCTCCATAGTCATGTGATCATGTGATTTGTTTCATTTCTCATAATTATCCATCCTGATTGGCTACGATTGGCTTCTAAAGTTTTCAGGAGTAGCCCGTTTTGTACCAGTTTTGTACAAATCGCCACAACTCCTCAACGCAGAGTCCGATTGCGGTGAAACTGTGCATGCCTATTCCCACTACTAGGCTGAGGAAGAAATGCCACTTGACAGTTTTCAAATCAGCCTCATGGTGGCGCTACAACAGGCCAAGTCGCGTCACACACACACACACACACACACACACACACACACACACAAATAAACATGTTTATATTACTCCTAAACATTTTGCCAAACATCACACACAATCCTATCCTCCTGGTGGAGACCTGTGCCCAGAAGGGCACTTTTTCTAGTTTTATTACCTTTGGAGCATACTCTGAAGTATTTGCAGCTTTCAACCACGAAAATCCGGTAAAAAATGGTTCGATGGTTTGTCATGATGAGACGAGCCAGCGGCCATGACAATGCGAAACGAAACCACAGTGCAGAGCAAGTTGTAGTTCAAACAAACCCCCCGTTCACTTGCATTGGGCTCAATTTCCCAGAAGCCCTAGCAGCCCAGATGGACTTGATTTCCGGTTTCGTCATCGACGGCCTCGTCATCAGGTCCCGGATAAATGCGCTGTTTCTTTTTAATTATTTTAAAACAGAGAATTAAACGCATTAAACAAATAGCGGGAATAGCGTATTATGCAGCGGCGGGAACACTGGATCAAACAATTAGCGGCAAGCAAACTGTTAAGATGCCAGATTAACCATTTAAACTAGTGTTTCTCAACGTGGGTGTGGCACAGATTTTCACTGAATTTATGACATGCTCAGATTAGGGACGCTAGGGTTCATGTGATTAAGGTGTCGGTCATTCCCACATTGCTTGGTCACGGTCTTATTTGAATAAAGTTGCCAACACTGATACTCCTCTTTCATTTTCTTCCAGCTCTTCTCGTCGGGGACAGTTCAGCTTACTACCTCTTCACGAGCTGAATTTGGGAACTTTGAGGTCAAGACTGTCATCCAAGAAATCAAGAGGGGCAAAAGAATGGTGTGAATATTTAATAGTTAACTACATTTCACAAATTCTTCCAAACATTGTTGTCTTGTTTTTTTTGTTTTCTGTGTTTTATATATATATATATATATATATATATATAATATATATATATATATATATATCTTTAATCTTTTTTTACAGAAATGTACTCTATGCACTCAACTGGGTGCTACGATTGGCTGTGAGATCAAGGCGTGTGTGAAGACCTACCACTATCACTGTGGTCTGCAAGACAAAGCCAAGTATATCGAGAACATGGCCCGAGGCATCTACAAGTGAGCTTAACCATCTTCTACTTTACGCTCACTTTAAAAGGATTTAATCGGTTAAGTCAGGGGTTTTCAACTGATTGTGAACCAGGGACCACCACCCTGACTAAGAATCAACCTGGGGACCACTGTTGGGGGCGGATATGGGCTAAGATCTTTTTTAAATTTTAATTATTATTTTTGTTAATACTTGCTATGCATCCCATGTCTATGTATTCCATGCATCCCACTGTTGTTCAACCGATGGTCCACAAGACTAATTGCGGTCCATGGCATAATTAGGCCTGCAGGTGATCCAAGGGAAAATGTTTTAAAATGTAAATGCACGAATAAAATACCTTTTGTTAAATATATTATGTCATAAGTCCATCAAATGTAAGAAAAACATTTGAATAGGCACGGGAGAAAAAGCTTGAAATGATGAATGTTAAAGTTTGATTTAATTTGTGGCAAGATACTACATGCAACAAATCATTTCAAGCCCAGGCATTATTTAACTATGAAATATACTAACTGAAATACGTGAATGGTCCAGAGGTCCAAAAAAAAAAGGTTGAAAACCACTGACCTTTTCCTATCCCATTGGTTACCCTTATTCCATTCTATTATGGCCCCTACAGACTGTAGGAGTTTTAAAGTTGTCGGCGAGTCATCAGATCATTACGTATGTTATGTATTTTACACTACAGGAGTCTTTCTTTTTAAATCGACTGTCATTATATCTGTGTGGCTTTCACACTAAACGATTGATAGCCGACTAGGCATCACACACTGCAAGAGTTCACCAAGATCCAGACCCGATACATATAGGCTACATCATTAATTTTTTATTCCAATTCATTTTGACATCTCATGCACGTGCAGGATGCTGTGATACAAGCGCGAGACCGACACAGGACGCCTCTCTCTCTCTCTCTCTCTCTCTCTCTCTGTGTGCACACCACAAGAATAGCCAGGCTACACAGGGCGAAACGGTGATAGCGTACAGCCTACGTGCGCTATAGCGAGACAGGACGTTAAATCTTGATTTTCATTAAATAACTCCCTGTCTCTCTCCGTATGTGCGCACACACACACAGCACACAAGGTCCAAAAGTTTGCTTGCACTGTTGATTCCGATGCGGTTTTTATTATTCAAGTGAAATATGTTGGTTTTATAGACTATTTAACAGCAACATTGGGCTAATGTACGAGTACGACACAGGTATATTATCATCTGATCATCTATCGATACAGTCGACAGACACACACACACACACACACACACAGACAGTGTCAGTGAGCACAGCTGTCCTGTGCTCGCATTGGCTGTAATATGGCCTTCTTGGTGTGCGGTCGCAACCCAGTTCATACTGTATGATGTCCAGTCGACGAGACAGCCAAATATCAAACCTGCTAGATATTCAGAAACGGTCTGAAAGGCGTCGGCGAGCGCTTTTATCGGCGCTATATTTTCTCGCAGAGCTTTTTTCACACAGCGAGCAAAACTTCGGCAATCAAAGCCCAATCTGGCATCAGATCGGGAGTTTTGTCGGCGAGTGCCAAAAATGGTCCCCGACAGCATAATCGGAGAAAATATCGTGCAGTGTGTACGAGCCATTACTTTATCTAACCTTCAATTAAACTCAGGTTAACTGATATGCTGATGTGTATCTTATGTATGACAGTATGATTGAGCACTGCAGACAGCGATTATATGAGCACATTTCTTAATAACTCAACCAGGCAATCCTTTTTGAGATTCGATCTCCCTTTTCTGTGGAATTGCTAGACCTCCGGCTCCGACTTCCCAGTAACTGACATTCTGACAACATTGACGCATCATAAGTAATCGTCTATGATGGGAAAAAAACAACGTGTAGACCACCAGTGGTCCAAGTGATCAATGAACATTTGAACAATTAATGTTTGAACTATCAAGTTACATTTTTATAATCAGATAATCCGTGATGTTTTGTTTATATTTATATTAATAGAAAATTATGATTGTTTGGGTTCAGATAACTGTAATTTTGCACTAATTGCCGTATTTACCCTAATCATTATGGTTTAAAGAAATCCTAGATGTGTTAATTGAATAATCAAAATAATAATCAACAGATGAATTGATTATTGTAGCTGTAGTGAATAGTGCCGGTATTATCACATCTATTTCCTCTAACAGTGATTTGCTCTGAGATGATGTTCTCTCATAATTTCCACCTGATCTGTGTTATTATTTCTGTGACTGAACCTGACTTACCGTTTTTAATAGCTGGGCCTGTCATGTCTCTCATACTGCTTATTCCAAAGTACATGAAGAGGTGATCTGGAAATAATTTCTCAAATGTACCTCCTCGTTCAGTGCCTTTGGTTGATACTTTCCAGGCTGTATTGTAAGAACCACAGTGGCAATGAAGAGAGAGATGAGGAAGATGAAGAACGAGAGAACCGCAGCAGAGAGAGAGCAGCGATCGACCACGGAGGAACACCCACGTCACAGCTCAATGGCAACTAGGTAATCAACTAAATTACACTACCTGGTGTTAACGTTTTGTCCAAATCTCACTACCTGGTGTTAACGTTTTGTCCAAATCTAAGGAGTTTCTCAAATCTGATCCTTATGACTGAACCAATGCATGTTATTGTTTGTGTCAGATTTGTGAGTTCAGATGCCATCAGTCTATCAGCATTAATTGCTGTGGTAATGATAAGGGCGTGAGTAATGCTCAACGTATACTCTGTTATACAATGGTGTCGCTCACTGAACCCCCCCCCCCCCCCCCCCCCCAACACAACACAAAAACAAATTATAATAAGAAAAAAGATACGAATTGTGTTGTGTAGCTAATAACATGATCTTTTTGCAGATTGTACTGACAGATGCGAGATGGAGTGGGACAATAACAAGAGTTCAAAGATGGCGGGGAGATATTTTTATACTGAATATACTGTAAGTCTAATAATCACCAAGTCATGGTCCTCAAGCTTCCCCCAGTAGCTCTGGGTTTGTTCCAGTACAGACGCAAACATTATACTCCTGGAGACATCTGGAGGACATTTTCACATGCTGGACTGGTGTTGTTCTGCAGAGGGGACTGCTGCAGGGCAATAAAAAGCCATGGAAGAACTGTTGCCAAGTGTCAGTTGTGGGCTCGCTCAAGTAGGTGTGATATTAGCATAAAACACTGGTTCTCAACCTGTGGGCCGTGAGGGTATTGTAAGTGGGCCCCCAAATAATTGGCAAAATAGATTTTAATGATACAGTATACTACATTAGTTCCATTGATCCAAGGTGGAATACAATTGCTTGATTGATCATTAAAACAAACATGCCGTGAAAATGCACGCAGCCTATAGCCATCTGACCGAGTTCGGTTGGTCAGATGAGTAGGCCACGAACGCTTTCAATATTTTCAAGGTGGGCCCTGATCCAGAAAAGGTTGAGATCCACTGCCATAAAAGATCACACGTACTCAGAGTCTCGCTCACTGCCCCACCCATGTGCCCCATCCGTTTACACAAGCCACAGTTTATTCACCGGATTCAGAAAACTACTTCATGTAGTTTAGCCTCTAAAGGACTTGTTTCACGGAGGCATGTACTTTTTACTAGTCTCTATATGAAGTTGTGGGGGTGGATTATATTGCAGTAATCCTGTCTTATGTTAGCATTTCTTTCTTGATATGTTATATTTTGTTAATGTAACATTTGACATGAATGATTTTGAATATCTGGATTTGAGGCAGTTATGATTTTTTTTTTTAATATTCTTTTGCCAGCATGCACTTGGATTTGTCCCACAGTTAAAAGTGGTATATTTCATTAAGCATCAATACAAAGCTCTTTTGAAGAAGTTGATGGACTTTCTTTGTTGTACGGTTTCCTTGTATCGCTACAATTGTAACCATGAATAATTGGGAATAGAAATATTTTATTTTATACATGCAGTGGGTGAAATTATTTGGAGTTCCAAACAATTTGAGAGTCATACAGTTGGTGTCTGGGTCTGTTAAAACAGTGATTCTCAACCTTTTGAATTCAAAGGATCCGCAGTTTGATAAGCATTAGGCCACGGACCTCTCTCTAGGACTAGGTTGTCCTCAGACGAGCCCTCCAGACGAGCCCTCCATCGTCGCCTCCGATTGCCTTCCTGAGCGCATAGTCCAGGACTATGATGAAGAGTGCAGTACCCCAGCCAGGATGTCAAACTCTTCACTGTTGCCATCTGGGGTCACCACCTTGGCCCTAGTGCCTGCGTACATGGTCTCTATTTCCCAAAGTAGGTTGGGACTGGGAGAGACATCGTAGTAGTAGTAAGCCTTAAGGATTTTCATCATCGTGCCTCTGTGATTAGATTACAATACATTTTTGAAATCGATGAAGCACAGTACAGAAGTCAGGTTGTTCTTTTTCACCTCCTCGATTATTCTCCTTCTGGGCCACGGTAGTTGTCCCCTCTCAAAAAACATTTTGGTTCAGTACATTTTGATCGTAGACCTTCATTTTAAAGCATTCTTTTCTCTCTGACCTGTAAGATCCATTTGGATCCAAGGACCCCAGGTCACACTACCTGAATGATTTCTATCAAGATCCCTGAACTACTCTATATTCTGCAGGCTGCAGCTGTGGTGGTTTATATAAAAATTGAATCAAATGCACTATATTTTACAACTGCAATTATACATTTATTTTGGATAATTTGGGACTTGATCCAAATGTAGTATAGGCCTATTTTACATTTTTATTTTGGATCATTTGGACTCATTTACAAAAACAAAGGACATGTAGTAGAAGCACTAAAATATACAGTAGGCTATGCTGCAAAATGCAAATTCTACCACCTTGGTCTATGATAGACTAGCCTCGGAAACCCAGACGTTGCAATGTAGCAGGAAGGAACTTAGGAAGATTTTAGGTTAATACCAACAATCACGTTATTGAACTCAAGGCTATATGGAACACTGAATGTATGTTCACAAAAAAAATCCCCATTGACTAATCCCGAGTAAAACGTGTAAATGAGAAGCTCCTTGCTGATCATCATGATCTGAAGATGTATGTTATCATGGTGTTTTGATTTGTCACAACTCGAGTTGGCTTTGTATGCGGCGTAAACGTCTTTAAATAAATACTTTTTGAAAAGCATATGGGGAAAATGAACGGGGAATTCACCTCTCATGGGTCTCTCGTCGTCATGAAAGGGGGCGGGACTGCGACGCGCTATAACAGTGAAATGGAGGATGGGATAGGATGAAATGATCATGTTTGGAGTTTTGCCCATAAATGGAAAAGGGGCTGTTCTTAGTGTTCTATACTGTACGGACAGTCCTCGTACTTCAGATTTGATTTGTCCGCCATCTGGCTACGTCACACAGACTACATTCCATGGCCTGGAGGGATGGGGAAATACAATGAATCCTTAGGTACATCCTATAGTTACATCCCGTCTAGAGCGGCTACGGAAACGGTCTCTGTTAGTCCCTGTAAAGTACCGGATACAGTAGGCGGACTCTAGATATGAGGCTACAGTAAATGGAACGACTGTCCATGGGAGACATCTGAAAGTTTGTAACCCCCCCCCCCCCCCCACGACAACCCAGGGCCTGGGTCATATAACATTGTCAAATAATACATATATAATATGTAATTGTATAAGAAGAAATTAAATTATAAGGAAACGGACTGTGTTGGCGACCGAATCCACGTGAGACTGACCCATGGACTGACCAGTGACATCCTCCGCGCTATGGGATCTAGAACATAGACCTCGGTGTTGCGGAAGAACCCTCCAGTCAATGGGAGGAAAGATCGCGCCGTGGCAACGCAGAACGCACCAACAGACGGTGTGAGTGTGGTTGTCACTTGTGTCACAGGCAGCTGTGTGTTTATGTACGTTGTCAGCGATAATAAGGTGAAGCGCTGCCTTTAAACACTGCAGAACGTTACTCGGTACCGGGGATCGAGGAACATTGAGCAGACCGCGGCGACATGGCGACATCAACCCCAGGATGTGTGGTGGTAAGTTCTACCAGAGGAGCAGAAGAACGTCCATACTGTAGGTCAGAGTCAGACTCAGATAACACGCTGTCCTCCTCGGACGGGCGCCATTGGATCTATACTAGACTGCATATGGGTATGAGTCATAGTGCAGAATGCAGATGGTTTATCTTACTGGATAGTTTGATTTTCTAATAACCCTGGGGCTGGATGTATATACTTCTCGTGTGGCCTGGGAGGTGTGTGTGTGTGTGTGTAACTGTACACGACGCATGGTGGTGGCACATGTGACGCGGATGCGTTCATTCATGTGCATTGTGCGACAGCCAGGAGGAATGGAGGATGGATGGCTAAGAAACTAGCCCCATGTGTTACTCCCTCTGTAGCTGATACAGTATAGCTGTTCCACTGTTACAGACAGTGGAACATCCAGCACATTTAATGTTTTTCCAGCATTTGATCTGGAAGTGGTTAAAGGGGGTTAAATGTCTCCCATATTTAAAATGACTAACCTCTATTATTAACTGTAATTTCCAGTACATGTTTAGTTATGACTGTGCTAACTAACTTCCTGTATAATATTTGGGTAAGAGAGCAATCTGCTCCCTTTATCAGTTTCAGTTTGTCAACATCAACTAATAATTTGTTGACATCAAAATAGCTGTAATGGGACATGCAGATGTTAATCTGAATTCGGTCTGGCTGAGGTGTGAGCAACCTTTGGCCCACCTTTGTTTCTCATGGGACCCTGCTGGGCCTGACTTGGAAGATATAAATAGAGTTATGGCCAGGGGGATCCTGCATAATATTGTTGGGTATCAGTGAATCTATAAAAGGGAGATTGGAGGGACTTGGTTTTGGAAGGGAGTCAAGAGACCAGGGCAGAGAGATGGGCTGAGTCACTCTGAGAGAACATACGACAGATCCAGGCCAAACCTGCTAGACTGAGAAATGCTGTTGCTTGTTGCGCTTCTTCCAAATAAACTTCTAAGATGATATGCATCACCTTCTGAATGGACATATGTCCATAACACACCTTTAGAATCACAACTAATGTAATATAATGGTAATGGCATAGTTTTATTATTTTTGCTGTGGTTTATCTCTGTTTATTTCATGCGTCTGCCTAAATAGCTTGTACATATGTACTGTATGTGTTATACTGTACATGTTACGTTATTGTTTGCTCATGTATTTTGGCTTTTATAATGGAAGAGGTAAATAGACACAGCCAAGCTGTAAAGCCTGCCTGTCACACATTCTATTAGATTAGGAATACCATTCCAAAATGCTACCTACACTATTTGCTCATGTCAATGAACTTTCAGACAAATACCTTGAACCTTGCTGAGTGCACATGATTTTTACTGAAAGGGGGCATTTAAAATCTCTTCCATAGAGACAGAGAGAGAATGCAGGTAAACCCACTGTACATGCCAGGTCAGGAATTTCATGGCCGGCCAAAAAGGCCATGACCGCTCTGTGCCCCCACAGTTTGGCCTTATGCCTTTTAAAAAATCACGCCGTGTGAAGTGAGTGGTGCAACTCCGTGTGGGGGTCCCCGGAACATCCAGACCCTGAGGAACGTGCACAGGGTGCCGGCCCGGTTCCGGCAAGCCGCCCCGCGTCCGAACCGGTCGAGAAATGACAGAGTTAGCGTGTGGGGGTCCCCGGAACATCCAGACCCCCAGGAACGCGCCCAGGGGGCCGGGCCGGTTCCGGCGAGCTGCCCCAAGTCGGAAACGGTTGAGAAATGACAGTTACCGCGTGGGGGTCCCCAGGGGGTACCTCTACTGTACTGTCACTGTACTGTGTCACACCCGAAATCATCATAATATGTACAGTTAATATGTGTGTGTGCACAACAGTGACACTTGGTGATGGAAACCAACCAAACGCTATTTCCGTGCTCGGACACGGACACGGACACAGCCAGAGAGACACAAAGTTCTGTATAGGAGGAGTGGTTGCACCACTCAAAAATGACATGCCCTGTTGGCCAGTGGCCTTGATTGCACCATTTTATCCTCTTTGAGGCTCTCTCTACTGTCAAAATCGTTTTTATGTCTTTTGTTAATCAATTCTTATTGGTCAACATAAAGTGAAACGCTGTGCATGTCACTTGTGAATGATGTGAAGGGTTTGATTTCAAGGCTGGTGTGAACTGCTGAAAAACCTGTCTATTTATGAACTACAATTGTAAACTACAATTTACAATTTGGGCATAATCTTAATCCAGAGCGATTTACATTATGCAAGAACAACACAAGGTAATACATCAAATACATAGAAACTCATCAAGGATCATAAGTAACCTAAGAACCTAACATCCGTCTAACAGTGGAATACCTGTACAATGTAAACTATAAGCTACGGCAAGTGCTGCAGCCTGCGTGCTAAAGGTAGAAAAAGGAATACTGAACATCGAACCGGTCATTCACTCGGAACCGGTTTATTTCTCAACATTGACAAGACTGCTTATTACACTCATACTGAAGAAATCATCAATTTTCCACTGACAAAATAACAAAAATGTTTTTATTGATTAAAAAAAAAATATTTCATTGCTCCTGCTAAAAATATTGTCAGTTGGATTCACTGGTTGGAACGGTATGCTTAGCAAATAGCAACGATTAAGATTAGCCTACTTAGCATTGTAATTCACATTAAACTGAAGCAGGGCAGATGCAAAGCTGTATATTATCCTGCTACAGCTACTTTCAATTACCTTATTAAGCAAGCTTATTACATTACAAGTTTCCACTTAATCCATTGCAACATAAACAGAGGCAGAGTGGCAGTCTGCTATCAGAAAATTACAAACGGACAGAATTTAATGATTGACAAAGCAGAATCCAGCATTCAGCCAAACTGTGTAGTAAGGAAACCTGATGTCAAACTCATCTTGATGTGCCAGTGCCAATGCATCAAGGCAGTGCCAGTGACCCACCATAGAAGATCTTCTCCTTATTAAAGTAAAAGTGGCAGGGTTGTGCTCCTGTAGTTCGATGATCAATTTCAGAGAGCAGTGGCAAAATGGTGACAGGCAGGAGGCAGCTAATACAAAAAAGAGGCCAGACATACAAGAACATCCATAGGTCCATCTGAATCTTCAGACCAGTCCAGTGACTCTGATTAGTCCAGGCCTGAGCATAGTATGAACTTTTGACTCAGGAGTTTGTCTAAATGTTGCCAATCAATTGGCAAATACCAATACATTTTGTGGAATAGACTGCTTTTCGTCCTTTTATTTCAGTGATACATTATATAGGCCTATATAAATTTAATATCATCCTTAAAACCTCCCTTTAACGATATTTTGTTCTATCTTGGCCCTGGCATTTGGGCATTGGTGTGTACACAAACCTCAAGGTCATTTGTTTTCTTTCCCACGCCACGTTGCCAGTGCTGGTTACAAAGTTATTTAGCCTAATATCAGACAGTTTATTTATGTGTTTTTTTCTTTCTTTCTTCTAATCCAGCAGTGGCAACAATGAGGACTGGTCTATTGTAGATTAAAAATAAAAAATAAAAGTCAGTACATGAATGGGTAAACAGAAGTGTCCTGAATATGTTCTAATCTACTGAGTTAGAGTACAGATGCTCCCTAATGCCCTATCAACTTTATTTTTTCTCCTTCTGGGATCGAAAATGCCATGCCATAACAGATGGGGGTGCTTTAATTTGGGGCTGGCATGAGAAGGAACATGCTTCAGTATAATCCAGTTTTCATTCAACATGGTGTCCTGATGTGATTGTGAATGGCATGAGCCAACGCGTAACTGTCATGACCAGCCGTCACATGACTCCAATGGAGTTTCCCGGGTTCAAGTGCTGGGTTGTTTATCCCTGAGCAGGAAATTTGATTTGACAAGATATAGGCTAGCAAATGCTGTATCCCTTTTTATAGGATTAGGCGAAGTTTAGATTCCATTGGAGAGACATTGCTAGTTGGACAGATGAGATGGGAGGGTTCTGTTGTTGTGAGTGAATGGATACATTCTTCTATTCTAGATACTACTTATTGGAGTTGAGTTCAGTGATTCTTCTTTTTAAGAAACTTTATGGTATCTGTGACTACATACAGATGACACACCCTACGCTTGGTTAGAACGTAACCACTTACATAATACTGTACTTTGTTTTATGGTGTGTCTGGTCGTGCAGACACCATGAGACGATTGCAGATATACATTCTGCTATTTTTATTTCCAAAACATCTTGAACATTATGGGGGAAAAGGTGTTGATTCCAGTTTTCTGAATAATTGCATGTTGTATTTTAACATCCTTAATGTTTATTTTTGTTCAGGGGAGGGAAGGTAGACATTAATGTAGGCCTTATCTAATAGTCAAAGGTGTGGTGGGAACTGGGAAGCAAACCTACCTTTTAATCTCTTCTTCCTGTCTGCAGTGTTACATCAAGCCATTGCCCCATCCCCAGTTAGATAATACCTCTGAGAAAGATTTTAACCCCTTGCTGTCAGCGTTTTTCTTGAACTTGTGTGATGTGTGTTTCAGATCAGCGATGATGAGCAGGGTTATGACCTGGATCTGTTTTGTATACCAAAGCACTATGCCTCTGACCTTGAGAGGGTTTATATACCTCACGGACTCATCTTGGACAGGTGAGTTCTAGTTCATCTCCGAGAGGAGGGCTACTTACTATGTTGAGGTACCTAGATGCTGGGACATGTTTTACATGCTGTAAAGGATGTAACACCCACTTTATTTTCTAATGCCCAGATTTTCCCATTCATTCCCTGAAGAAGACCTTACAGGTCGAAACGTCGGTTTTTGTTAATAAACTTCCAGCATCATGGCTATGAGTGTGCTGCATTTTTCTTCTTTTTCATTAATGCCCAGATTTAAAATGCCCCTAAAGTAGCACCCCTATTTTGGGCATTTCCAAATTCTCAAAATAGCCGATCTACAAGCTCACAACGTGTTGTTAGCTTTTAACACCTCCCTTTTGAGAAAATATGAATAGTTCCAATCTGAGGGTTTGAAGCAAATTTAAATGATTATTCATTTATTAGTCAGTCATTACAGGCCAGTCCCTTCTGGTGTATGGCATTAGTTTATTTTATTTTAGCAGATCCTGTCGAAACGTTGGTTTCTCTCAGCACTGGTGTGTTTGCCCAACATTTTCAAGAGAAAAGAAAATAAATTTCTTGCCTGTCTCTCACTCTCTCTCTCTCTCTCTCTCTCTCTCTCTCTAGGACAGAGAGGCTGGCCAGAGAGATCATGAAGGACATGGGAGGTCACCACATTGTGGCTCTCTGTGTGCTGAAGGGGGGTTACAAATTCTTTGCAGATCTGTTGGATTACATCAAGGCCCTGAACAGGAATAGTGACCGTTCGATACCAATGACAGTCGACTTCATCCGTCTCAAGAGCTACTGTGTAAGTTATCTTAGTGTTTTCAGTCTTTCACCTTTTAACCTAATGGCCCTAATTTCTACTTTGTCGTACAATGACATGATGTGGAATGATCTACAAGTTTGTTAGTATTGCTGTTTTCACCATGACAACATTTCTGAAAGGTTTCACATATCACTGACACAAACTCTTCTAGACATCCAAATACTTTCAGCTTCAACATTCCTGTAATGTGAGCTGGTCAACAACGAGATTTTCTGCCATAGGATCATTTCAAACTGGAGTTTGGGCTGTGCACTGATGCATCTCTTTGCGTGGATTGCCAACAAACAATGAATGAGCTTAACCTATTAATTTAAAACCGGGAAAGCATCTGAGCCATTTTAGAATCAGATTTTAGCTACATATGAGTGTAGTGTCCCAATTTTTCAAAAATAGCAGATACAATACAAGCTCATAACATGGCACGAAGTGACACGCTATGAACAGATTCTTTCTTACATCTGCTTTCATTTATTTGATGTTCACTCATGTGAACTGTTTCCTGCTTTATAAGACATGCTGTTCATTGTAATTTCACAGAATGATCAGTCTACAGGCGAAATCAAAGTGATCGGAGGTGATGACCTGTCTACACTGACGGGAAAGGTGAGTAGACTCTTCGCTGGTAAATGGACTCAATGGAGCATTTATATAACGGCTTCATCCAAAGCACTTTACAATGTGCATTACTGAAGGTGGTGGAAATCATGCAAGAAGAGCCTGGGGTCAGACCAGGAAACCTTACCAAACTGTCATTCTGCCTCCTCAGTCACAATCACCCATTAGTCATTTCATACCAACACAAAAAGTTCTATAATGTCAAAAAGCTTCCATGTGGAAATATCTGGTTGTGTAAAAACTAACTATACAGGAAATATTCCATAAAAAAGTTAACACGGTTTACTAATCTCCCATGTAGTTTAATAAGTATATGGTGATAGTTTCAGTTATGAATCTGTTCCACGTGATTACATGTACTATAATAAATCTTGTTTTCTTTTCGCACAGAACGTCCTGATTGTGGAGGTAAGTTTTGACTTTAAATTCTTTCCTTGAATGAGACTGTAAATGAGTTTACAATGTCACTGTAATTCATGTACGTTTTTCATTTTAGGACATTATTGACACAGGCAAGACGATGCAGACCTTATTAGAACTTCTCAAACAGTACAAACCCAAAATGGTTAAAGTAGCAAGGTAATTACAATTCCCAAGTGTGTGTTTATTTTATTTAACCTTTATTTAACCAGTAAAAACACACTGTGTGTGTGTGTGTGTGTGTGTGTGTGTGTGTGTGTGTGTGTGTGTGTGTGTGTGTGTGTGTGTGTGTGTGTGTGTGTGTGTGTGTGTGTGTGTGTGTGTGTGTGTGTGTGTGTGTGTGTGTGTGTGTGTGTGTGTGTGTGTGTGTGTGTGTGTGCGTGCGTGCGTGTCTCCCTGAGATGCTGTCTCAATCTGAATGTTTCTCATCATAGTAATTGTTGCTGTTATTCAGTCATGTGATCTTTGCAGCAGTTATGCGGTCATGTGACCAGAATGTGTTTTGCACTCAGTTTGTTGGTGAAGAGAACACCCAGGAGCGTTGGGTACAGACCAGACTGTAAGTACACTACATGAATGGAGTCATAATTACAACTTCACCACAACTTCATTACATTGTTTTTGGGTACTTGCAGAAGTATTTACATTATATTGAGTTTTTTGGTTGTTGTTTGCTTCTAATGTGCAACAATTGCAACATTTTCTTTTTTTATATAGCTTCTAATCCTGCAAGGAAAATTATTATAGCTGATGGCTGCTTAGATAGTCTTGACAGACTGTTGCCTCTCCCAATTTCATGCTTCTGTCATACAGTCTGGGGCAACGGAAGCTCTATCATGAGTAAAATATAAAGCGTAAGTGGAGCCTCATCCCCACTTCCGTTTCATCTTTACAGTCGTGCAAATGTATCCTAGCAGAAAAGGAAATAAAATAATAAAATGTAAAAATATTTTAAAATATATATTTTGTGAACGGAAATGACAAACAGATTACTCAGATTTCGGGAGGTGTAGTTCCAGACTATATAGTATTCGGAGATTGTGGAATAGTTGTCTGGTTACGCGAGACTATTGCTAAGCCTTAGATGGTTATCATGGCTACTGAACATGACATAAGATAAAACATATCCTAAAATGACCGTCCCTCATCAATGATAACTTCAATTTATGTCCTATCAGTATCTGTGCCCTGCTCAGTTGTTTGATAGCCAAGTAGCCAATCAGAATGCATTGGCTACTCAAATCAGTGACACTGATTGAAGGCTGGATAGCCGAAATCATGCAAGAATAAAAACTAAAATGCAGTCTTGGTGTGTGTGTAACACACCATAAGTCAGCGCGGTGGTCACAAGAAAAGGTACTATCCCACACCAGTATCGTGTTTTACAGAGTTTTTATTCAGTTAGCAGTTCATGCTTTGATTATTATTGTATTTTTATTTGTATTATTTATTATAGTATTATACTATTAATTATTTTTTTCAGTTGTAGGATTTGAAGTGCCTGACAAATTTGTGGTGGGATACGCGCTAGACTACAACGAGTACTTTAGAGATCTAAATGTAAGTATTTATAGTTGCAATTGAATTTACAACTTAATGTAATTTATGAACATAAGACTTGTAAATATAGACCACAAATCTACTAACCTTAAGTCAGGATGTTGCGTACAATGTATATACATTTAATGGCAATGATCTGCTTCTGCTTTTCAGCATATCTGCGTCATTAGTGAGACAGGAAAGGAGAAGTACAAGGCATGAAGATCTCTTCACAACTTTGATTAATGTTTTTATTTTATGTTCAATTTTCTGATTTTATATTTGGGTCATGAAAAATATTAAGCCAGGTGCGGCTCATGTCACATGTGGTTTGTGCTCAGGGTCTCTGAGAGTGCACTGCTGTATTTGTGATAATCATTATATTTGCTTTGCTCATCTACAATCTACAGTCAATATTACATCATGTTCTTAAGCATTAGGGGAGATAGATTCAATGTCTTGGTAAGAACCTTGTCTGCGAAACAGCCAAAACTAATTTTTTATCTCAAATTGGTACAATGATTAACAAAACACGTAAAAACTATGCATGAATTTCCACTCTGGGATCAATAAAAGTATCCATCTAGTATCTACCTAAAATGTACCCCTTCCCTTATATATAATAATAGCCTGTTTTTGTTATTAACAGGGGAGTAATTTATTCAGAGCAATGCTGCTAGCTTGAAGAACAATATCATGAATCATTATCATGTATTATATAATTTCAAAAGTGTCCTATTTCATATTGCATTGTGATTTTTATCCAAACGTTTCATTCAATTCAGTCTTTGACAGATGTTGGCATCCACAAAGTACATTTTATTGTACTGTAATAAAAACACATGTAATCTTTAAGCTATGGTGTGGAATTTTTTCTTTTTGCACCTAGTGTATACACTCATTTAGTGTTGGGTATAATTCATGTTGCTATCTTTTATGGAATTGGGCATACTTTTGATAGTTTATCTGTTATGTATGGGATTTATTAAAGCAGGGGTATTCAATATGTTCATACACGGACAAATGTGTCTGTGCCAAAGACTTTAGATTTTAGATCTTTATTACACACCATTATAATGTTCTTGTGTTGATCATAAGAGTCTCCCAAGTTTTCTTCAGAATATGTATAATGGCACTTATTTACTATGACACTATGGCATTAGGAGTTCAACTGGTGGTTCTCAAATGTTTTATTTGCAAGGACCCCTTTAACTCTGAGTGTACAAATTGAACCAATGGACCCTGATTGGACTCGTAATGGTCCATTTAAAGTACACTCAGAGTTACAGACCTGTTATGGTAGTCATTGGGCCGATTCATAGGCCTACTCCTATTTTACTGCTGTTTCGGCGCTGTAGTGCCGAAATGATTTCGGCTCGTTAGAAATTTTCAGTAGCACCGAAGAGCCGACTTCAGGACGGTACCCGCCCCCCCCCCCCCCAATTATTACATAAATGTCCACCACAAGCCAGCATGGTGATGACCCCTGTTTATTATACTGTAATAGTAAATCATTCAATGGTGCCATCATTGCAAATCAATCTCAACTGCATTTTACACTTTCAGCCATTAAATATTCACACATCTATTGCCAGCAGATTTTTCTCCTGTACGAAAGACTCCGTACAATGCAAGGTCAAGTTAATTTATTTAATGAGTGCTTTCTGTTCTCTGTGATGTGGAGGGGAGGTTAGTTTTGATCTGGAGTGGACCATACCAGAAAACTTACCCTACCAGATCAGTGGGCACTTACTAGACTGCCCTCTTGTGCTCAATGAAGGGAATCATCTACCTAAAAACAGAAGTACTAGTAGGACCTACATTTCATGGCTCACTCATTGCAAGTATGAAAGTGTATTGTATTTGTATTCTTTCATTTATTTAATTTTAAATGTGTGTTCTCATCTTCGAGGACTTGGGGTAAGGTTTAGTGGAACATGTCTTTATTTTAACATCGAATTGTGTGGCTCCAGAAGTCACACTGCACCGTGGCAGTTGCATTAAAAGAGTCATGTTTTGATGGGAATTGATGTCTGATGTGTTTGTGTTTGATCATGCAACCATCAGACAAAATATTTGTATAGGACGCAAGTCACGCAACAACCATGACATGACATGTTCAGGTTATCTTCTCTAACCTGAATTTCATGTCATGCTATCTTGCACTCATATGAGTGCAGAGTATACTCGTCCGGAGTCGCCCCCCGCCGTTTCTGAGTACAGAGTACTACAGACTACATAACAGGAGTTGCAAAACCTTCTATGCAAAATAGCGGGGAGGGGTGGGGGGATCACCAATGTCTGAAAGTTTCATTGGGCAACTCCTAGGGGGCGTGGCGTTTTTCAAACTTACCTAGCATTATTACTTTATTAAGCAACAACAAAGCTACTGCACTGCTGCCTGGACTGGAGCGCCACTTTCTCCAGCAGAATACTAAACTGCATTTATTATTAAGTGTATAACAATAACACCAAACAACAGTGAACTGTGGTAGCTACACAGTTGATGACGGGGAACATTTATGGCGCAGCAGTAGGCACTAGTGATAGTGATGTTAAAATGCAAACAGCTTGCCTGGGCCAGGCTGCGACAAGTGAACCATACCTAGATAGAGAACGACCGGAAGTTAATGGATTCTTACATTTAAACTAAATGTATAGAAATAACATTAATATTTCCAATCACACTGTACTTTAGTTAACAACCTAATATGATGAAACAAATGCTGTGTTGTATTCAGATTTTGCGTATTTATGAAAACAAATTGTGGCGCTCCTACCCTGCGTCATGTTTATTTTGAAGTCCACCGTGGGGAAAGTCCCATTGTCCATTATCGGTGTGATTGACTGACTCACTTTACTTGAGCTAACGATGCGCTGTGGTCGCCACTCGCCAGCTGACCGATTAACGTGAATATATCACTAGATAACGTTAACTTCGAGGGGGTCTATAGGACACACGTGAAGATTACATTGTACACGGACCGGCTGAGTAGTTCGTGTAATTTAACGCGTCAGGTAATTAGCGTAGTTTAATGTTTTTGATTATTTTTTTTTTAAGAAAAAAAGTCTGTTGATCTGCATCTACAGGCTGGAACCGCGGGGATACTATCATACTAATGCCAAGGATAGTACAGTGTCGTCACAAACAAGTGCACTTTAATCCATCGCACAGCCCTTTCCGTGGAAAACCCGGTTTGTTTAGTAATTATTGTTTAATTCAATGTAAGGTTCGTACGAGAAAGTATAAAATAGCTTTAAGTGTGGGATGTGTGTAAGAGTCTGAAGCACTTCCGGCTTACTTTCGACGTCATCGTCGTATCCTTTGTCGTGTGTTGTAGCTTCGTTAGCTAAAGGTTTCAGTTGCAGCGGGCTGCATTCTGCATTGTGTTACTTGGGACGTTAATGGAAATTATTATAATAATGAAATGAAAGTTATAGATTCTGTCATTCTGACGATATGATCACAGATCAGTTGTAGTTTAGATTGTAGGGATTGATGAGGTTGAACGGGTTGTCTCTGTTTGACAACAGTGTGGACGCTAGAACAAATGAGAAGAGGCCTGTAAATGCTGTAAGTTTAGGTTCCATGTATTAACAACAGACTGTGTGATTGGAGAATTTATGAACTAACGCTACTTTAAAAATATGTAATGTTACGTTTTATCCTCGTAGCTGAAACGCTAATGTTCGGAAGGCAGCTATAGCTAACAACACTGTGCTGCTGGTTAGCCAGATGAGTTAGTTCTTATGAGTTGGTGGTGATAGATGATAATAACAACGTTATGAACGAGATGAACAACCCAGGAGTCATGATGCCACAAGAGAAAATGGAGTTGGATCTGGACATCTCATCTTCACTGGGTCACAGTGATGGACATCTAAGAAGATCCAACAGCGCACCCATGATCAATGGCCTCAGGTTATTGTCCCTTATTCACTTGTGCAGAATTTCCATTGTTTAACCTGCCTGTCTTGAGTGAGTAAACCCCCTCCTAATTAAACTGGCTGAACTGACTTAAGTTCTTAACTTTAAACATTTTCATTTGAATGACCGCCATAGAGTTACAGAACTGGAATATAACATGGACCCATTTTGAGACCCCCTGACCTAAAACTGCAGTGTAGTTCATATATATTGTAACTTGTAATCTGTGACATTATCATTATAGTGACAATTCCCAAGTTTTCCAGAGAGAGGTCCTGCGCTGCAGAAGGAACAGTACTACTGTCGTCAACAGGCCAAATATGGTGATTAATTTAGTTTCATTACAGTAATTAATATATTTACTTCTGTAACTACCATAACATAGTTGTCAATGTTTTACACATTTCCCTCTACTCACTTTTCTTTCAGGTTCCCTCGTCACCCATTCGTGTCCCTAGTACAAGACTTCATCAGATCAAACAAGTAAGAAAGCAGTATTTTAAGTTACACATGCAGGTTGTGTGCTGAAAAAATAACGTACAATCTATAAACTCATAATGCGTCGTGATGCAACATGTGAGCTTATAGCTCTGCTATTTCCGTGGTCAGGTTATTGTGGTTAAAAGGATTGTATGTGTGCTTGCAGGAGGAGGGCGTTGATGTCATGAATAGGGAGACTGCTCATGAGCGGTAAGTTCTGAACCAGTGAAGTTTGACAATAATCAATGGATGTAGAAATGTATTTGTTTTGTTGTTAAGATGGTTTTGTGTCTCCATCTTAGGGAGGTTCAGGCAGCCATGCAGATGAGTCACTCCTGGGAGGAAAGCCTCAGTCTGGTAAAGAACTATCTTGCATCACACATCCGCCTCGTTGCCGGCAGACTGCTGGGCGAGCGCTCGTGCTTTGGCATGGGGGGTCAGATCAACATGGATTGAATTCTGTACTAGCCATATAAGGAGCATGTCTTGAGTGTACCATATATGGGCTTAACTGTGACAGCAGGTCGTATTTACTATGACATCAGGGTCTCCACATCTCCATCCCTGATGATGCCCGACCAACCCACTGGTGCCCGACCAACCAACACACTGACGGGAAATGCGACGGGAAAAAAATAGAATTGTGGGGGAAAAAATGAATTGTGTGAGAATCGTGATCTCAATTCTTGTGGAGGAAAATCAAGATTCACATTTGAGCAAGAATCGTGCTGCACTAGGTAGAACTAGCATTCAAAAACTACATTAGGAAATCACGTGATTTAGTGCCCGCCCTGAATCACACTATTACAATGGCTACACTCAAACATTGTAACAGCATTAGAAATTGTAATAATTTAAAAAGCAAATGTATATACAATACATAACAAGACAAAATATCTGGTGTAGAGGAGTCGTCCAAAAAACGAGAAAAAAGACAAAAGTGGAATGAAATATTTATATTACAGGTAGTTCTTCTGACCAAGCAATTGGTTGAAATAGGCTATCCAGTTGTGCTGAAATGAGCATGACATTACGCCGTTAATAGAAGATTTGATAATGGATTAATCACATTAGAAATATCATCAGTTATGTCCTGATATAGTGATTAGACAGACTTTTGTCAGAGCAGCAGCATTATTAGGCTTAGGAATGGAACAAAAAGGGCAGGTATAATACGCTCCTGTATTTTAGTTATTACCAGTTATTATGGTGGTACTTAGAGAGCCAAATATTTTCTGAGGTGGTACTTCAGTATAAAAAGGTTGGGAACCAATGATCTAATGTATCTAACGTAAACATATTGTCTATGTTGAGCATACAGTACAGACGCTGTATGTACTATGCCAGTGTTCTTGGTTTAATTGCATTATTGTTTCAGAAGGCTTGATAAATCAGCATGTTTATATATATATATTACAGAGTGACACAGACACTTGTGAGAAATCGGCATCATCATCCCCAAAGCGAATCGATTTTGTGCCTGTGTCACCAGCCCCGTCCCCAACCAGAGGGATTGGAAAGAAGGTACATCTGTCACATGACAAAAAAAAGCTACAGCTTTAATTTAAACATTACTCCATCACATGAGGGTGTCACTTGCCGAAAAACGTGTCTCATCACAATTTGTTTGCTTGTAGATATGTGCTTTTTGGCAAGTGACAACATTGTAATAGAGCTTATAACTGAGGTGTTATTGTGTTTTCATTGTCTTTGCTATGAGCAGCAGTGTTTCTCTCCTTCACTACAAATCCTTGTGAGCAGCAATGGACTGACGCCGAGCCCAGTACCCAGCCCAACACGACGCTTCAGGTGAATTTCTCAGTTCTCTGCCTCAGTGATTCTCTGCCTTTCTATACCCAGCTTTGTGTGTACCCCATAGCTATGATTTGATTGGCTGAGCACCCCATAGCGAGGCTGAGCAATGTACTACATATTGAGGATAAAAAGTGAGGACAGAAAATTGAGGGTGCCACAAGTGATTAGGTGACCAATGAAATAGTGGTTAGTAAAAACAGAGAAGTGTTCGGGTGAACACAGTCTCTTATCACCGCGTAGTGACGTCATGTTGTCATTTTCCGTAGTCAGTTTATCACCTAAAACTGGAGTATGAATAGGCCTTAAACCTAATACCCACCATCTATGTAAACATAGTTAGTACTTCTAAATGATATTACGAAATATCTCATAAAATGTAATAAACATCTGCTTTCAACACTGGTAAGGTTTCAAACCACACTTCATTGGTAACAAAGTTTTCCATTGTTCTCTAGCCGTCGGAGCCAGAGCCCAATTAACTGCATCAGAGCCAGCATACTGGGACCAATCAAACGCAAAGGTGGGTCACTTTAACAAGCCTTTCATAAACCTTCCAGAAAGCGTGCTCTACGCCCGGCACTGCATTGTATGGAAACCAGGATGAAATGTTTAGAAGAATTCCACAAAGTAAGAGCCACTTCCTGTCATGTGTAGTGTTGAATCCTATGAAAGCAGTTTGTCTGTGTGTTGCAGGGGACATGGAGACAGAGAGCCAACCAAAGAGGTTGTTCCAGGGTACGACCACCATGCTGTCTTCTGATGTTTCAGACCACAGTTCCTGGTATGACTTTTCATGTAGATCATCATCACAGTGCTTGATTTGTTCAATGCAGTAATCTCATTGCTATAAAGCTGTACAGGTTAAAGTCCTAGTCGCTGGCAAACGTCACATAAGTATTTGGAATCAAATGTTGTATGTTAATTTGCTGTAACTATTCCAGTCACTCTCCAGATTTGCTGGACGGCAGCCTCAGCAGTGGTGTGAGTTCCTCCACGGACTCCCCTGGAAAGATGGAGGGGGTGTCGCCCTCCTCCAGTAACTCCCCCTTCGCTTCCATCCAGGACCTGTCCCCAAAGTGAGTAACTCCCCCTTCGCTTCCATCCAGGACCTGTCCCCAAAGTGAACACAGAATCACAAGAGACTCTAAAGGAGGACGCTTCCATCCAGGACCTGTCCCCAAAGTGAACACAGAATCACAAGAAACTCTAAAGGAGGACGCTTCCATCCAGGACCTGTCCCCAAAGTGAGTAACTCCCCCTTCGCTTCCATCCAGGACCTGTCCCCAAAGTGAACACAGAATCATCCAGGACCTGTCCCCAAAGTGAACACAGAATCACAAGAGACTCTAAAGGAGGACAGAGATTTCTCTCTCTCTCGGATCTGCCAGTCATGTAGGCTTAGTGGAGTTTCCATGTTTGCTGTTGCAGGGCTGTTTTCCTCTGGATGGAATGGAAAGCCATGGAAGATGTCTGCTGTGTAGAGAAACACTGAGCACCAGCTGCTAGTTGTGGATCTCATACGGTGCTTCTGTGATTATATGTATTTGTCACACCAGTTCTCTCCACTGGAGAAAGACATTGAACACTGGACAAAAAAACCCCTAAACTAAACAAATGACTACAGTATTTGGATATGTACAATGTCCACTTAACTACAAATGTGTTCCCATTTTGTGCAGGAACAAAACTGACATCCACAGGCCTTTGTTTATACTCAAATCTACAGGTTTTGTATGAAAGGATTTAACTTATTGTTTTGTTTTTTGCTTTGTTTGTAAAGTATGTAAGTATGTAAATATGAATCTTGTAAAAAATATATAGTGAAAACTTTGACTGGCTGTGCGATGAATGCAGGCATAACAGCTAAAAAACTATTTTCTTTTTAAAGGAGTGGATTAGAAAAATGTGACTACTTCCACAGGGTTCAATGATGAGTTGAGTTCCCCCTCATCCTTACTGTAAAATAATTTGTGTTTTGGGTGGATCTCCTGCAGGCTGTCAACTGTGGTGAAACAATAAACCAGTCTTTGGTTAACTTGCTGTGATTTCTTTTTTTATGGTCTGGGTAGCAGACTGACCCAGTAGATGAAGATAAAATATTAGTCACCACTGTGAGGGATTGAACACTAAATGCTACTAATCCTGTGTGTGCTCAGGACGTTATTGGAGACTTGCAAGCTGTGCTGCAGTTTATGTGCTTCTTCCTCAAATCCCTGCTGGCACATTGTTCTGGTTTGTGAAAGTTTTGGTGTGGTTTCTTTTTTTCCCCCTTGTTTGATTTTGGTCAAACTTTCTATCTTCCATTATAAAACCAGCATGTGTCATTTTCTTAAATTATAGGCTGTACATGTTTAAACTTAAGTAAACAAATGCCTAAAGCAAAATGGTGCTGTTACATTTGTCATGTCTGCTGTCATATTTGGTCAACATATATTTACGTTTTGTAAATGTAAACCTTTTGACAGTTTTATTTTTCTTCGGAAATCAACCAGATCCGTTTAAGCCTGCATGGTATATTTCAGCCTGTCATGTCTCAGTCTGTGTACAAGGACCCTCAAATTTACATTAAAACTTAAGGAAATGAAATGATTGTAAATACGTTATCTTGGAGTATGATCTCTGAACCTTTTTTTGTTAAGAAAAATATATTTGGGTGGATTTATATTTATATATTGAATGTCTTTCCCTGAAGAAAAATAAGATCTCTCCACTTGTCAGTATTGTCTGAGGAACCAGATTGTCCTAGGTCTTACACATGTGCTTTGCTTGCAAACATTGCCATCATATCAAAATGTAGACAAAATAAATTATTTCTTCTAAAGATATGATTCGGTATTCGGAAATACTTTTGGTACCATTTTTTTATAAAGATGAACATTGTGTAAAATCCATCGCTATTATTTTACATAAAGGCAAACACACGTGGTTGTGTGCTTTTTACTTGACTAAATTAGCTTGTCTAAGATCACAATTGATGACAGGAATAATTGTATTCATCAAGCAGTCCAGTCCTAATTTTAAGCACATAAGGTGCTCTATATGTAACCAGTTAGAATTAGATAGTTAAAAGAAGGCCCATCCCATCCACTTCATACTTGGGTGAATTGCTGAGGATCCAAGGAAGTGCAGTGTTGAGTGTGAAGTCGACCAGAGATGGGTGCTTCTCCAGCACCGTTCATGTGTTCTGAATAGGCATTGCACTAGTAATCACAATGTCAGACAGATGCATTGAGACTTTATTAGACATTTGATGGAGCATTGATATAGTACAGCAAAAACTTCCTTTGGTGACATGTAAAACTGTCATATTGCTGCTGAAAAAGTACAACTCATTCAAATAAGTATCCACACATGCAAGTAACTGCATTTAGTAATCAGAACTTACACTTAAAAAAAAGCTTTACGTAGACAACAATATAAGGGTTGTTACAGCTGAAGACCATAACATTTTTAATGGCTTTATTTACATTATGTTTGGGCTTGTGTAACAAAAGGCTCAAGTAAGTTATTTACCATATTCTGTTACAATAATGGCAATGGAGATACAGACAGCAATATGATGCCAAACAACCAATTCAATGCCCTTGTGTTTGTTTACAAACCTAGCCAGGGCCCCCAGATGACACACACACACACACACACATGTCTCTATTGTTTGCATCAGTTCAATATTAGGTTAATATATATTAAAACAATTATACTAAAGTGTACATTTCGGGGTGGGGGGGCATCCCCCTGTTGTAAACACCCACTGGATCATGTGTTCGCCTTGGGTGTGTCAACGTTAAACATGTTCCTCCTTACTCTCGGTCCAGAGCACGTCATGTACGGAGGATGACCATCGTTAGAAGACCTGAAACAAGTCACAGAAACACTTCAGCATGCAGCTTAAATGTAAGAAAAGGAATTTTAAATACAACATACAGACAAATACAGTAATTATACCACTAAGCAAATGTTTCTGTTTGTTGTACACCACACCTTAGACCGAAGAAATTGCATGAATTTGACCAAACCAAATGGAAACAAATTTAAAGCCACGTACTGTATGTGTCTTTTGACATTATGTAATAAACTCAATCTTAGGTTGTGTGTTGCACTTGATCCATTAAAAAAGAAATAACGTGAACATGTAATGTTGTGTAACGTAATGACAAAAATGTAACGTAGCGGTGGGTAATAACATGTTATAGTTTGTGTCATACCAGAAACTTGGACACAGGATCTAAATGTCTCAATAGACGAGCAGAGCAGGGAGACAAAACATAACCACCCCAATTGTATATTGTATAAACATACTCTACCATACATAGGACAAAATAACATTTATATTGTATAAACATACTCTACCATACATAGGACAAAATAACATTTTATTCACTAAAGTAAATGAAACAATAGAGCTTTAACCAATTAAAACATCACAGTATATTTTATCCAATTAAAACATCTATTTTAATAACAATTACAACAGCACCATCCATATGAAAAAATGGCAGATATTTGCCATTGTTAGGATAATGATTATCTGGCAGCGTTGAATGTTTTACTGATCTGATTACTCTCTATCTCTATTTGCAAGGGTCGTTCCATCTCACTTTTAACCACTTAAACCCAATATACTTGACCAGAGTCCTCCTGATCCTATTTCCCTCTAGTCTACACCAAATAGGTTTGCCACTTAATACAAGATCCCTTCTCCAAGTGACCTTGTAGATCAACTATTTTCACCCAATATTCTCAGAATAGGGACGCAAAGGGTCAAGTGGTCCTATTTAAAGGTCTCCCCAGGTAGTGTATGCCGGTCCACCGCTTTATACATTTGATACACTTTTGGAATTTGCACAAATATGCGAGTGACGTAAAATGTGTGGCATTTGCAAGGTGAGAATTAGTGTGTATAAGTCTTTGTGGCATTTGCAAGGTGATAATTTGTGTGTATAAGTCTTTGTGGCATTTGCAAGGTGAGAATTTGTGTGTATTTGCATCTTTGCATGTAATCGAGCCGCTTTTTGTTGTTGCTATGCATCTGCCCACCGTGAACACACAGTTACATCTGAACTAGCCACATTTTGTGGTTCACTCACCAAGGACATAAGCAGCTACAAGTTTCTTGTTAACACTTATATGGAGGTAGACAGGCACAGTCGATTCTTTCTCCCCCAGGGTCGGCAGCATGAGAGCGGCTACACACACTAGCCCTAGCAGCACTGTCAACAGGCTGGGACCTCCGGACACAGGACGGCTCTGCTCTGTCAGTCACACCACACACACGCACAGTGCACACAAGTCACAAAAAAAAAGAAATATATATATATATATATGAATATATATATATATATATATATATAGTAACAACACATTTAAAACATTTGGGAAGGTATAAAAGACTCCCTCCATGTTGTCTGATAGGTGTGCAATAAGCAGCCAATTTCATACATACTGTATGCAGTTAATTAGACATACAGTTACTCAGGGAACACAGTTAAAAGTGAACATTACTTTGTGCATTATTAACTATTTGAATTGAATTGAATTGAATTGAATTGAATTGAATTGAATTGAATTGAATTGAATTGAATTGAATTGAATTGAATTGAATTGAATTGAATTGAATTGAATTGAATTGAATCTGAACTCTTCACTCCAACACATATGGGTTTGTATTTGGTGCCATCTAGTGACAAGGATAACAAATGACCTCAGAAATGTTTGTACCTGTCTGAAATGCGGTCTGTTCAAAGAACACACTGTCTGCCAACTGCTCTTTCATCCTGCGTTCCTCCTCTTGAGGCCGGGTGCCTGCCAGCTCCTGTGTGGCAGAGGGACGCAAAGTAGCTGTCACCTCTTTACGACCCAGAGCCTTCCGCTGACTCTGCTCGGACACCTGTAGCCGAAACTTGTCATAGACGCCGTAGTGACAGGCCCGCACATCTCTGTGTCGGATTACTCTGAGTGAAACACACACACACACACACACACACACACACACACACACACACACACACACACACACACACACACACACACACACACACACACACACACACACACACACACACACACACACACACACACACACACACACACACACACACACACACACACACACACACACACACACACACACACACCTTTAGACGTGTGTAGTCAATGTCGATATAACACTATACTTATTATATAACACTATAATAAAGACATAAAAGTTTACTCACATGTCAACACAGCACTGTGGTTTCACGGCTCCAGTTGCGTCCACCACAGTGTACTTGTTTGGCGCTGTGCACAGCACTGACCAGAGACAAACAGATGATCAGTTTGACAACTGATAGATTTGTTTGACTAACTAACTAAGTAAATAGCCATGGTATCCTAACCTATGTTTCCGTAAGCGTGAGGCAGTCACTAATAGTTACTAAACAATACACGCACGCAGGTTTATGGTTAGGCCCTAAAATAATGACACCTCTGACCAAGACAATAATAATTGTTTCCGCCTGCCTGGTGGTGTGAAGCTATATTCACTCTAGACCGGATCAGAAAACTGAAAAGGAGTTGATCCCAGTTTAATAGACAATGTACATGGATGGACATGCAGGCATTTCCTATATCTACTGACCTTTGAACTTGAGGGCGAACTCATAGGGGTTGTAGAGTGTGAGGACCTGCTTGTGAGAAGACTGCTCGTCGGCGTAGAACACAAGCTCTGTGGGGAACACGAACACAGGAAGGCTTCCTTCCACTAGCTCCGGCTGGCGGCTCTGCTGCTGCATTGGCCCTCAGTTGAGCTTGGCTTCCGCTTCCACCGTCTGACTGCCCCCCCCCCCACTTCCCCCCGCTCTGTCCCTCTCCACAAGCTCCCCCCCTCAGGTGGGAAAGACACTTCCTGACGTCGTCAACTCTTCATGACCATGATATAAAGATGGTGCTCTAATACACACAAACAACAAAAACAAAAAGCACTCACTTCTGAACCTCTAGACTCCACCTAACCCCTTCTTGTCACATTTTTCGACAGTTGCTACTAGTTTCTTCAATGCAAGTAATACCAAGTATATAGTATATTGGTTATTTGTTCACTTTGTTATTTAATTAATAATAATTAATAATAAATATTTTATTTTATTGACCACAAATACATGTTTTAAGACAGCATGTTTTTTTTAGACGCGAAGTACTCGTTTCTACACTATTCCGGGCAGCGCATTCCCCGCTCCTCCGCCTGCAATTTTTCAAAGATAGATAGAAATATACTGTGTAGCGAATATTAGAGCCTATACGCCCCCCCCCCCCCCCCCCCCCCCCCCCCATACAGATACTAAGTGATACTGATATCCTACTTTATTTGAGGCACACAGCGCTACATTGTAGTTTAGTTTACATTCTACTTATGGTTACTATAATCTTGCGTAAATCATAGGACAACACAAATACAAGCTGGTTTAACATAAAGCCTGCTCTGGCTTCTCTCCCAGAAACCTCATGGGGGAGATAAACTGCCAGAGGTCCCATATCCTTAGATCTCCATGGTGAGAGTCACAGAGTCGGAGTTGCAAAGAGAACAAACAAGTAGAACCAATTCTGCTGCCATGTGAATTCTACATGGCTGCTGTCACGTGGGTGTGTTTACTTGAACTTGGATGTCGCAACACTTTACCATGTTATTACCATTCATAATAATGAATATAAATACATTTAACCAATTGCACAGTTTTAGACAAGTTCAATGTCTAAATTAAGGTTTCACTTTAGCATAGTTACATCTGAAAGCGTTAATATAACGTTTGCTGTATAATTGCTAGTTGTATAAGAATAACTTATTGGTTAAGTTATAGTTTAGCTTTGGTATAGCTAATACCGAATTAATTAATGGTATTAAGTTACAATGCTAAATAAGTTATTAAGTGTAGCCTGGCCCTCTCTCTAACTCGTGGAGCAGTGACAGAGATAGGTAACATTATATGCTTACATGACAATGTTGTTAACACTACACCAAAACTGGTGTGCTATCGAATACTGTTGCTCCATGGGCCTTTGAGGTAGTGGCAGGTCACACTTGGTCAGATTTCAAAAGAGAAAATACATATTTTATTATCTTTTGAAAAATGTTGCGTTAATGTTTTGCAATAGGCATAAATATAACCCTGCACCATTTTAACCGCTATCAATTACAATAGCATAACTATGATGTTATGTTGATGACAGCCTGGATGACATAAGAGTGAAACCTGATAATGTTGAACAGCGACGTCTGGGGGGGAACACATTTATAAAAGTCACCGGTTCTAGTATAACATCGGTTAACGTTAGCTGACTGGTAAACATCAGTTGTTTAACCACAAACACTGTCTTTATCCACGATACGATGCGGCGGTTTATAAAGACATAACAAACTGCGTTTTACCTTTTTCGTCGTCACTAAACGGGGTTAATAACAAATTCTCGTTATGGTCGGTCCTCCCTGTTTTGTTTCTGTGGCTTTTTTCTTTGTTGTCAATAATATGCTGCAGATCGCGCGGTGCATGTTGGGATACACTCCCATGATACACCCTGGATACACCCCCAGAGCCATCTAATAGAAGAGTTACGAACGCTATTGAGGGGGCAGAAACCGAGCGCTCGAGCGCTGTTCATGCAGCCTGGAGAGGGACAAGCTGGAGTTTGAAATACATTGTTTTCAACGAGGGCGGCGCAAATAAGAGCATTTTTAGGCATGTGTGCAACATGCCAACTGCCAACTAAAGTCTCTGTAGTGTTTATGTTGTACTATTACTACAAAACAATCTAAAGGGATTTAAGATAATTAAAGCTGGGCTGTTGCCTGGGTCCAATCCTTATATACTCTATGGTCCAATCGGGTCCAATGCATTTCTGTGTGTGTGCGTGCGTGAAAATACATGTGACAATATGTGACTGATATCTGATCTGATCACTCAGTGTTCATTTATGTTTTTATTTATTTTGTATTATAGGCTATTTATTTACCATGTGTATGTGTGTGTATGTGTGTGTGTGTGTGTGTGTGTGGTTCTACAACCACCTAAAAGAAAGCGACCTAGATGCACTCCATAACAAGGCACTCACACACAGTGAAACTCTAGAGAGATGCCCCCTCAGCCAGCTGGCCCTGGAACTCCGGGCACAAACACAAACAGAGCCACGAGATAGAAAACCCATTGGACTAAACCAAATTATAAAACAGCAAAAGGAAAACTACCTGACACATTGGAAAGAAGCAACACAAAAGCAGAGTAAACTAGAATGCTATCTGGCCCTAAACAGAGAATACGCAGTGGCAGAATACCTGAGCACCGTGACCGACCCAAAACAAAGAAAAATCCTAACTAGGTACAGACTCAGTGAGCACAGTCTTGCGATCGAGAAAGGCCGTCATAGGCAGACCTGTATCCCGAGAGAAGACAGACTATGCACCCACTGCACACAAAATGAAGTGGAAACCGAGCTACACTTCCTAACCATCTGTCCATTGTACCAAGACATCAGAGACACATACTTCCCACAGATTACAACCACACACAGAGATTTTGAAAACATGACCAATGACAAAAAACTCCCATATCTGCTGGGCGAAGTACAACAATGTGCAAACACAGCAGCAAGATTTGTGAGTTGCTGTGATAGGAGAAGGATATCAAACGGAACACAACCACCCTAAAGACTAATCATTGTGTATATTCCTGCACTATACCTGCATCCAGTGATCTTGGTACAATATAGAAATTGATCTATTGAAGACTCTGACGTTCAAATGTACATATTTTTTGTTTTGATTGTATTGATGTATTGTTGTATTGTGCTTTCTGCTTTGGCAATGTAAACGTATGTTTTCTCATGCCAATAAAGCCCTTTGAATTGAATTGAATTGTGTGTGTGACGTTTGTGTGTGTGTGTGACACAGGGCCGTGCAGAGAGCACTGAGGAGGCAGGGGCTCAACGCCGAGAAAAGGGTGCCGATTTTTGGGGGTGGTCTTTTTGTGGGGTCTGTGCCATTTCATGTCATTGGACAAATAATAATTATGATAGTGGAATTATCATTACTTGTCAAATGTTCGTCTTGAAGGGCCCGGCCCTTCCTACAGGCCGACGAAGCAGCCGCTTCAAGCGCCATGGAACTCTGTCTGCCCAGTGTTCCCCCAGTGCCTCCCCAGTACCTCCCCAATAGGGACTTTAAGCAACGACGGTTTTCAGGACGGCTCCGCTATGCGGAAGTACGGCGGCTATGACGCCCATGCCGTAGCTGTCAAAATCGTTAAGCAAACAGCCTCCGGCGACATTGGTTGCCATGGTGACGCGTCCATGCAGCATGTGTCAAACATAAACACATTATTATTATTTTTAAAACACCCCGTTGCGTGTCTGCTATTTTATATATATATATTGCTTAATTCTTACATGCGATGGACATGATCAGCAGTGGAAAGAGGAAGGTGCTGGAGCAATCTGTGTTATTCTAAAACCGTTTAATATGACATATGGTATTAGTGTTATTTCTTCATTCAGAGCATGCCAACACATTACACAGCATAAGAGAGGTGATGGAGCAATCAGTGTAAATGTATGACAGCTATAATTTCAATAAACATGGTTATGACATGGCGTTGTAGACACTACGTGTAAGTGTAGGTTCTCCCGTAGTAGAAAGGGCTGCGACGGAGAGCAGGTTTATGTATCGAGCACTGATCCATTTCCGGTTGCCGTAGCCGACTGCCGTATCCGTCGTTGCTTAAAGTCGCTACTGTCTGCCCAGGGCCTCCCTAGTGACTCCCCAGTGCCTCCCCAGTGTCTCCCCAGTGTCCCCCCAGTGCCTCCACAGTGCCTCCCCAGTGACCAGTGTCCCCCCAGTGCCTCCACAGTGCCTCCACAGTGCCTCCCCAGTGTCCCCCCCAGTGTCTCCCCAGTGCCCAGTGTCCCCCCCAGTGCCTCCACAGTGCCTCCCCAGTGCCCCCCCCCAGTGCCTCCACAGTGTCCCCACAGTGCCTCCCCAGTGTCCCCCCAGTGCCTCCACAGTACCTCCCCAGTGTCTCCCCAATTTCTGGGACAGAGTAAAAAAAAAATCCACATTAACCCTTATTGGCCCCACACACAAGCCCTTATATTGGCCCCCCACACAAGACCTTATTGGCCCCCCCACATGCCCTTATGTGGACTGGGGGAAAAAAAGGTTTGTGTTTTAGGGAAAGGGCACTTTGAGGCAAAAGTGCAGGAGCTCAAGCCCCCCTAGCCCCCCCTCTGCACGTGCCTGACGTGTGTGTGTGTGTGTGTGTGTGTGTGTGTGTGTGTGTGTGTGTGTGTGTGTGTGTGTGTGTGTGTGTGTGTGTGTGTGTGTGTGCGTGCGAACGCACGCACCAGACAGACAAGGACATTGGTGTGCATTGAACTGTCAACACACGCTACATCAATGGGTTGTCAATGTCAAGTGATGCCCTCCAACTGACTTTCTTGTAACTGCGTTGTTTTACGGTGATGGAAGATGAATGAGAATTATATCTGCTTACAGTATGCTGTGAAGTGTGATCTCCTTTCCACCAAAATAACACCATTATAATTCCCAACGCCCACTGATCATTACAAGAGGGAGAGAGAGAGGGGGTAAATGGTAAATAATGGTGCATTTATATACACATTCATACACCGATTGTGGCAGAAGCCATGCAAGGTACCAACCAGCACATCGGGAGCAATTTGGGGTTCAGTCTCTTGCCCAAGGACACTTCCGAGCCGGGATTCGAACTGGCCCCATGAAGTGAACGGAGTTTGCGTAACTCTGTCTTTACTCTATGGCTCTGGATAGATACACCAGGGCGAAGGAGTCCAGTCCAGTCCAGTCCCATACCCTGAGAGACTGTCGCGCTGGGATTGGCTAGTTGGTGTATGTGTGTGTGTGTGTGTGTGTGTGTGTGTGTGCGTGCGTGTGTGCGTGCGTGCGTGTGAAAATATATGTGACAATATGTGACAATCACTCAGTGTTAATTTATTGTTTTTATTTATTTATTTACCATGTGTATGTGTGTGTACTGTGTGTGTGTGTGTGTACTGTGTGTGTGTGTGTGTGTGTGTGCTGTGTGTGTGTGTGTGTGTGTGTGTGTGTGTGTGTGTGTGTGTGTGTGTGTGTGTGTGTGTTTGTGTGTGTGTGTGTGTGACGCAGGGCCGTGCCAAAGCCGAGAAAAGGGTGCCGATTTTTGGGGGTGGTCTTTTTGTGGGGTCTGTCCCTTGTGCCATTTCATGTCATTGGACAAATAATAATTACTAGAATTTCGCCGCCCTTCGGGCGGCTCATCCTAGAGTTACGTTGCAGCACACACTCACTCACTGGTTACGTTGAATCCGTGGTGGGACTGGGTAATACATTTAATAATGCGCGGAAGAACTTGGCATCGGGTGTGTGTGTTAGAGCTCCTCACGGGTCCAAAAAATGGTTCCGAAATCCGAAATTAATCTGTGACATGTTACCGATTCCGACCAGTTCCGAAAATATTAGCAAATAGTTAAACCGAACCCGAATGGATCCGTGACAATTTCGTCCGATTCCGACCCGTCCCGAGATTTATTTCAAATTGTGCAAATTGTGGCGCCGAGTCCGACCGAAATCCGATGATTTCCGAGAGACCGACCCAGCTGAGCCAGGCAGACATAAATATAATAATATAACCATTTTATGATTAAAGTGCGAGAGAGAGAAAGAGAGAGAGACACAGACAGACAGAGAGAGTCTGCGCGCTGCAGTAGAGGGTGAGAGAGAGAAAAAAAGAGTCGTCTCTTCTCGTCTCCTCAGCGTGCGTGCATTGAAAAAGTAACCAAACGGATCATTTGTTTTTTTACACACAATCATCAGTTTTAGCAGAAGCAGATACATCATGCATGTACCGGTCTTGGCTGAATGTTGTCATGGTTGCTTTAATCCTTCTTATATTAATTTGATTTGCTAGTTTGCTTTCACCTCGTTGAGGTCAACACTGTTGTTGGGATCCGTGGTCGTAATATAAAGTATAATTGCACGCCGGTGTTTTCATTCAAATCATCGCAAGGCAAAACCATGCGCTGCTGATCCTAAATCAGCATCACACGTAACACAGCCGTTCGTGTCGCTGCAACACTAACCTGATCCTAGGTCAGCCTAAATGATCACACTTTAAACAGAACTTTTTCCCCCGTTTTTCTCCTCCGCAGCGGTGCGGAGCGACATTGAGGGGTCGGAAATAACGCGTGTGTCACTGTGAAGGCCGTATACTACAATGCGCCATTGGACTGGCCCCATGACGTGAACGGAGTTGGCGTAACTCGGCAAAGTGGTGACGATTTTGACGTAGGCTGGTGGTCTTGCGCAAGAATGTGTTATTTCCTAAAAATGGGTACTGTACTGTACTACAGTTGCATGGATGCAAAGTAGTGGTTGATGTGTGGACAGGCATGCTGTTGGTGTTGTGCATGGTGAGATGTGTGCAAACGGTGTGGTTTGGTAGGAGAAGGCGGACAAAGGATGGGGTGTTGCGCTGTCTATTAGGGTGGCAGGATGATGATAGTGGAATTATCATTACTTGTCAAATGTTCGTCTTGAAGGGCCAATGGCAGGCCCGGCCCTTCCTACAGGCCGACGAAGCAGCCGCTTCGAGCGCCATGGAACTCTGTCTGCCCAGTGTTCCCCCAGTTGCGGCGGAAGCCATGCAAGGTACCAACCAGCACATCGGGAGCAATTTGGGGTTCAGTCTCTTGCCCAAGGACACTTCGGAGCCGGGATTCGAACCGCCGACCCATGGAGTTCCTTTGCCACAGTCGCCCCACAGGGGGAAGAGAGAGAGAGAGAGAGAGAGAGAGAGAGAGATATGAGAGAGAGAGAGATGGGAGGGGAGAGATGGGAAGGAGAGGGGAAGAGACAGAGATAGCCAGATATAGGGGAGAGCGAGAGAGAGGGGTAGAGAGAGAGCTGTTATTAGTGTAGTGTTTATTGTCGGTAGGGCGTAGGGTGGTAAACATGGCAGCAAAAACAAAATACAACAATATGTTCTCACACTTTCTCCATACCCGACCCATGCGATTTTGCAGAAAGTGGGCGGTTACGAAACCATGTCAACCTCATTATACATTATTTATGCAAAGAAGGGCGTGGCTGCAGCAACGGGACTCGGCCAATAAGACTGTGGAGGTGGGACGTAGACGTGTAGTATAAGGTACATTTGTGCCTTGACCGAATTGTTTCCCCCACCCAAAGGGCACATACTGTACAATCAATACAAAATACAAATAAAAAGTAAAAACACACACAATCAGCTCTTTGATTGAAGAAATTAAGCTATGGTAAGTAAGGTTTTGGTACATTTTCAGTTCACGTAACATTAAAAACGCTGGTCTATTGTCGAGAAAACCTGCAAGAGTTTAGGCTACCTTGAAATATGCACCAGAAATAGCCATGTGTGTTCTCTTTTTATTATTTACATTTTTTTCAGTCAGACATTCCCATAGTTTTATAAATTTGTTTTAAGTTTGTATATATATATATATATATATATATATATATACACACACACACACACACACACACACACACACACACACACACACAGTATAATGATAATTGTTTTTATTAAACCTTTATTAATACATTGAGGGTGGGCTCTCTGAGGTTACAATAGGCAAAACATGAATAAATACAAATAAAGTAAAGAAAAACACAGCGAGCAACCTACAAACTAAAAGTCAATAAGTGGGAAGTATACTTATTATACTATGTTGTATAAAAGCTTAAGATGAAGCACCCAAGCAAAATAACAAAAAAGTAATATATATATTTTAAATAAAGTAAACCGAAAGAAAACAACATACAAAGTCAGATAATGCAAGAAGTCACTAATGCTTAATTAAGTTATAGGAAGCGCTGCCTTACATATTCTGTTCAAGGCCAAAACGTCCTCTTATGTAGGCGTTCCTGCTGGAGTGTGTGAGCACTGGAACGAACAGGAGGCTGAGCTGAGCAGAGCAGTGGCACACAGACAGGGGACAGACAGAGACATAGAAAAGACCCTCTTTCTGGAGGGGAGGGGGGGGGGTCTGATTATTATAACAAAAAAATAATATACACACATGTGTGCACGCCCTGGCCGCACGTATAGCTCATATGTCGATGAATAGGTATTTTAGAAAGCATTTAAAAGCAAGTTAAACTCAACATTTAAAAAAAATATGCCTATTCTACTTTTCCTGTTAGACACGTCCGCGTCTATGAATCAGCGCACTTATTTGGGTACGACGTTTCTGGACATTGCTAAAGGCGCGGTTGAGGTCTTTATGAAGGTAAACAAGGATTCATTTTACCCGGAATTTTGCAAATATAGTTACGAGAGGTCCCTTGGATTCAAAAAAATCGGTTTTTAATTCTGTATTTGTTTGGTTTTTTCTTTTGACAGCTGCGTGGCCGAGACCCGGCTAGTAGAGGCGACAGGTACATGCTCGTAACATTCGATGATCCGCCATACGGAGTGAAGGTAAACTGTCATAAACATTTTTATTTGACCAAGTCGACGACATTTTTCTCTGTCGGTGAGACTTTACTGTCCCTCTGCTTTGTACCCGGGCTCCACGATGGCGAAAAACGGATTTATTATACTCTTAATAAGCCGCAGAGCCGGAGCGGCGCTGCCGTGACCGTCACCATCAGCGGACATTTTGCTTTTGTGTTGAAAAGAGCTCTAGCGTTGAGATGGAGGCGGAGAGATTTATTATCTTTTTTGACGTCACCCGTTTCCTGTCATTTCTTTCCTTTTTTCAACATAAAGTGGTTTTGATTGGTCAAGTCACCTGCCTCTCATCCCCACGCGCCTCCCTTTGCCGTTTTGATTGGTCAAGTCACCTGCCCCTCATTTCCACGCCCCTCCCCTTACATCCGCTCTATGGCTGACCTCCATGCATTGCCTTTGATTGGCCAAATCTGGAACTGAAAGAAAGTTGATAATCATGTCATATAATTCCTATATACTTCACTTAACATGTATCACATGATTAATCAGTTGAAATAGTGATATCATCAGGTCTCTGTCCTGTGCAGGAAGTACTACACAGTACACACACACACACACACACACACACACACACACACACACACACACACTCACACTCACACTCACACTCACACACACTCTCTCAGTGTGAATTATTGCTATATTATTTTCAGTGGCTTCATGTCAAGCAGGTTGTCCATAACTCAGGTCGTTGTTGTTGGTTGTTTATGACTTGTCAGTTGCCACATATCCTTCTACATCTGCAGGCCATTATCATGCTCCCTCTCTTTGATCCTATGAAGCCCTATATACTATATGCACTACAAAAACTATTTAGGGCGGCTTGCTAAACAACCAACCAGTTTCACTGTCACGCTTTTAGTCATGTCATTGGTGAAATTGCAAAAAAAAAAAAAAAGCTGATCTACAAGCTCAGAACGCATCACCATCATAGAATAGGTTCTGAGCTTGTACATTGGCAATTTTAGGAACCAGTATAAAATAGAGCTTAAGTGGTTAATGATAGCCATTGTCATAGCCATTGTCTGCAATATAGAATAGACCTATTGAAGCCATGGTGAATTTCTCATTTACTATCATGTACTTATATTATACTTCAATTCACATATGTACTTCAATTCTTTCTATTTATTTGTTTGAAGGCCAAAGATCACATTGTGGAAGTGAAAGTAATAATAATGTACTGTCACTGTGTTTAATATGGAAATGTACTGTATGAGTCAATGTCATGCTGCATGCATTTTCATTCATGCTTGCAGTTACATTTACTTTGAACATGTTTTTGCAGAACATTTTTATAAGTTCCCAAACGGTACAATTATTCTTTCAGCCACTAGCTATAATGTATGTCAGATTAAATGCATCATCACAATACAAAAGGACAGTATACTCCTCTTCTGCAGTTGTATGTGTCATGCTCAGTAGAGCCATGAACAAACTGAATTAGATTAACTATTATTAAATGAACAACATTAACTTTAGTCTGTCCAACTCTGAACAGAGGACTGGCAGAGATTAGTTAGAGCAAAGAAGAATTTGTTTATTTTGATCATCTACCACTGTTTTTGTTCAGTAATTGCTGGAACCTACACATTCAATCCTATGTCCTAGTTCCTTCTATCCTGCTATAACCCTATTAATCATCATACTATGAAATAGTCATCATCAATGAGGCAAAACTCATGTCATTCTGTCCTGTGAACTTGCAAGTGTCATGCATTTATCATTGGCATGTAGGGAGTGAGGAAGCCGATTCGTCACTTTCCCCTAAATTTAAGCAGTTTATTTGCATTTCTCAAATAATTAATAATCTCAATTAAGACCGCTCCATCAATAATTCTCCACAGTGGGTTAAATTGAACACAGGCAAGGACAGAGGAAGCTGATTCTTCACATATCCCACATTTATGCTGTTTATTCGCATTTTTTGTGAACTCTCATTCAATTAAGATTACTGTGGGTGGAGATGGGGGGATGACTCATGGGAGCAGTCCACTCCTGGGGTTACAGACACACACACACACACACACACACACACACACACACACACACACACACACACACACACACACACACACACACACACACACACACACACACACACACAGACACAAGTCAGTGACTGCATTCCCCAATATTTGTATAGTTACGTATGTCACTGCCAGACCTAATGGTTGGTCTTCTTGGGGTGTGTAGACAACCACATATCCTCTGATTTGCCATATGTTTTTTTCACCTGTCATTAAGGTGTTTTACTGAGTGGTCGTAGTTGTGCACGGAACACGTTATTCCTGCCAGTTCTGCTCCCCACGGAACAGTTCTCTGTTACTTAGCACAGTGACA
Organism: Electrona antarctica; assembly: GCF_951216825.1. NCBI lineage: Eukaryota > Metazoa > Chordata > Actinopteri > Myctophiformes > Myctophidae > Electrona > Electrona antarctica. The sequence goes on from NC_136806.1 coordinate 38,416,971, forward strand.
GAGAACACCTTTCCCTGCCGGCTTCCAACTGGTGAACACAGGTGATTGTGTTTGGGCAACAGTGCAACACATTGTTGACGCTTTGTGGTGGATAGAACGTTAGCAGGGGGAATTCTTTGAGGGGTGCTAGCCCCTCCTATGGCCAGCTTTACAGGTTTGTGTAAACACACACATTGAAGATAAAAGTGAAGACGGAAAAGTGAGGACACAAATTGTGATTGGCCAGAATGAGATAATGTATGATGATAAGAGCGCCCCTCACTTCACACGGGTGAAATAAGCTGTAGCGTGAGTTACTGAGTGTGAGACCTGCCCAGGCCTAGCCTATATGACTTCTACGAGGGATTTGTCCTCAATTAACTTGAATACACGCTGCTTAAAATTAATGTCTGCTACCTC